>NW_027461683.1:0-300000 GCF_050947455.1 Rhinoderma darwinii | reverse complement strand
ACACAGTGATATGATAGCAATCTCACCATATTACCAATGTAACTATAATGATTTGAGGTACATCTAACTTCAATGTAACAGAATAACATATAAAATATAGTAAAAGAATCTAGATAAAATCTTCATGATTATACACAGCCAATCAAAATCAAATGAGAGTACAACATTTACATGAAATGTGTGTAAGTATAAAACAAAATTGAAAACTATACCAAAAAATCCCAACTTTTTTACAGTAAACAGGAAAACACAGAATTAATTCACCCAGAAGTGTATACCCCTTTACAAGCACTTTTTTTTACAAAATGTATTGATTCTATAGTACAACACATGATAGCTACGCATTGGAAAACGTACAAGGTCTGGATATCCTAAGTCTACACAATTTATCATCACACAAAAGCTCTCAAAATCTGCTTCAGTCCTGGTTCTTTATCTAAACCTATGGCACCACTACAGGCATTGGCTTTAAGCCCAATATACATATGAGTCTCCAACCATTTGTAAAACAGCTTTTGGTATATTAGGTGAGTAAATAATGCTACTTCTATTATATTTGTCAGATAGTGGGTACATGAAAAATTTGGAAAAAAAGATAGCCAGCTATGGGAAACTTACTAGATAAGACTTTTGAACATAACAACACAAGAATAGTTATCTTCAAATAAAGGCCTCCTCCTCCCCTTCAGCCTTTCCTCTCCGTCTCCAAAATTGGTGTCTTTACCAAATCTTTGCGTTACTTATTATAAAAATCAGCAGACAGTAAAGTTCCCATAGCCTAAGACCTCATCATCCAGGAAACCAGTCAGTCCAGAATTCTTAAAAAAATAGTTTCAAATCCCTGCCTATGAGATATCACATACTACTCTGGGACAAATAAGTAGAGACTGGTGGCAAATTTAATCAAAAAACACGTCCCTATGGAGTCACTGGCTTCAAAGACTAAAATAACATAATGAACACCATCATGTAAAATAAACTCATATGACTTCCTAACAAGCAAATGGTGCCATACCAAGACACCTACATGGAATTTTGAAAAACAAATATGTCTCTATTCCCAATACCTTCCTATGGGAAACTTACTAGATAAGACTTTTGAACATAACAACACAAGAATTGTTATCTTCAAATAAAGGCCTCCTCCTCCCCTTCAGCCTTGCCTCTCCATCTCCAAAATTGGTGTCTTTACCAATCTTATGTGTCACTTATTGTAAATAGCAGCAAATACTAAAGTTCCTATAGCCTAGGACCTCATAATCCGGAAATCCAGTCAGTACAGAATTCTTAAAAGAATAGTTTCAAACCCCTGGCTATCAGATATCACATACTACTCTGGTACACAGAAGTAGAGACTGGTGACAAATTTACCAAAACCAAGTCCCTGTGGAGTCACTGGTTTCAAAGACTAAAAAAACACAGTGAACACCATCGCTAAAATCAAATCAGATGACTTCCTAACCAGCAAATGGCGCCATACTATGACACCTACACAGAATTTTGAAAAAAGCAGACCTCTTTATGCCCAATACCTTTCAAGGTTATTGGTCTGTGGTATTTCTCCAAAACAAACATGATACCATCTCAGACCACACAATTTTACCTTGAGAGAGAGGAGCAATAACATAAGCATTACATCTCTCTTTATTGCCCTGACCAAATCCAGCTAAAGGGAACTACCCTAAGTTATTCCACTTCACATGAAGCACCAATATCCAAGGAGGGCCCAGCAACTGAACCAAACAAACCACTTCTGACCAGACATCTCCATTGGAAATTAGATGAACATAATGGAAATGACACAGTGATATGATAGCAATCTCACCATATTACCAATGTAACTATAATGATTTGAGGTACATCTAACTTCAATGTAACAGAATAACATATAAAATATAGTAAAAGAATCTAGATAAAATCTTCATGATTATACACAGCCAATCAAAATCAAATGAGAGTACAACATTTACATGAAATGTGTGTAAGTATAAAACAAAATTGAAAACTATACCAAAAAATCCCAACTTTTTTACAGTAAACAGGAAAACACAGAATTAATTCACCCAGAAGTGTATACCCCTTTACAAGCACTTTTTTTTACAAAATGTATTGATTCTATAGTACAACACATGATAGCTACGCATTGGAAAACGTACAAGGTCTGGATATCCTAAGTCTACACAATTTATCATCACACAAAAGCTCTCAAAATCTGCTTCAGTCCTGGTTCTTTATCTAAACCTATGGCACCACTACAGGCATTGGCTTAAGCCCAATATACATATGAGTCTCCAACCATTTGTAAAACAGCTTTTGGTATATTAGGTGAGTAAATAATGCTACTTCTATTATATTTGTCAGATAGTGGGTACATGAAGAATTTGGAAAAAAAGATAGCGACCTATGGGAAACTTACTAGATAAGACTTTTGAACATAACAACACAAGAATTGTTATCTTCAAATAAAGGCCTCCTCCTCCCCTTCAGCCTTTCCTCTCCATCTCCAAAATTGGTGTTTTTACCAATTTTTTGCGTTACTTATTATAAAAATCAGCAGACAGTAAAGTTCCCATAGACTAAGACCTCATCATCCAGGAAACCAGTCAGTCCAGAATTCTTAAAAAAATAGTTTCAAATCCCTGCCTATGAGATATCACATACTACTCTGGGACAAATAAGTAGAGACTGGTGGCAAATTTAATCAAAAAACAAGTCCCTATGGAGTCACTGGCTTCAAAGACTAAAATAACATAATGAACACCATCATGTAAAATAAACTCATATGACTTCCTAACAAGCAAATGGTGCCATACCACGACACCTACATGGAATTTTGAAAAAAATATGTCTCTATTCCCAATACCTTCCTATGGGAAACTTACTAGATAAGACTTTTGAACATAACAACACAAGAATTGTTATCTTCAAATAAAGGCCTCCTCCTCCCCTTCAGCCTTGCCTCTCCATCTCCAAAATTGGTGTATTTACCAATCTTATGTGTCACTTATTGTAAATAGCAGCAAATACTAAAGTTCCTATAGCCTAGGACCTCATAATCCGGAAATCCAGTCAGTACAGAATTCTTAAAAAAATAGTTTCAAACCCCTGGCTATCAGATATCACATACTACTCTGGTACACAGAAGTAGAGACTGGTGACAAATTTACCAAAACCAAGTCCCTGTGGAGTCACTGGTTTCAAAGACTAAAAAAACACAGTGAACACCATCACTAAAATCAAATCAGATGACTTCCTAACCAGCAAATGGCGCCATACTATGACATCTACACAGAATTTTGAAAAAAGCAGAAAACTTTATTCCCAATACCTTTCAAGGTTATTGGTCTGTGGTATTTCTCCAAAACAAACCTGATACCATCTCAGACCACACAATTTTACCTTGAGAGAGAGGAGCAATAACATAAGCATTACATCTCTCTTTATTGCCCTGACCAAATCCAGCTAAAGGGACCTACCCTTAGGTTATTCCACTTCACATGAAGCACCAATATCCAAGGAGGGCCCAGCAACTGAACCAAACAAACCACTTCTGACCAGACATCTCCATTGGAAATTAGATGAACATAATGGAAATGACACAGTGATATGATAGCAATCTCACCATATTACCAATGTAACTATAATGATTTAAGGTGCGTCTAACTTCAATGTAACAGAATAACATATAAAATATAGTAAAAGAATCTAGATAAAATCTCCATGATTATACACAACCAATCAAAATCAAATGAGAGTACAACATTAACATGAAATGTGTGCAAGTATAAAACAAAATTGAAAACTATACCAAAAAATCCCAACTTTTTTACAATAAACAGGAAAACACAGAATTAATTCACCCAGAAGTGTATAACCCTTTACAAGCACTTTTTTTTCCCAAAATGTATTGATTCTATAGTACAACACATGATAGCTACGCATTGGAAAATGTACAAGGTCTGGATATCCTAAGTCTACACAATTTATCATCACACAATAGCTCTCAAAATCTGCTTCAGTCCTGGTTCTTTATCTAAACCTATGGCACCACTACAGGCATTGGCTTTAAGCCCAATATACATATGAGTCTCCAACCATTTGTAAAACAGCTCTTGGTATATTAGGTGAGTAAATAATGCTACTTCTATTATATTTGTCAGATAGTGGGTACATGAAGAATTTGGAAAAAAAGATAGCGAGCTATGGGAAACTTACTAGATAAGACTTTTGAACATAACAACACAAGAATTGTTATCTTCAAATAAAGGCCTCCTCCTTTCCTTCAGCCTTTAATCTCCATCTCCAAAATTGGTGTCTTTACCAATTCTTTGCGTTACTTATTATAAAAATCAGCAGACAGTAAAGTTCCCATAGCCTAAGACCTCATCATCCAGGAAACCAGTCAGTCCAGAATTCTTAAAAAAATAGTTTCAAATCCCTGCCTATGAGATATCACATACTACTCTGGGACAAATAAGTAGAGACTGGTGGCAAATTTAATCAAAAAACAAGTCCCTATGGAGTCACTGGCTTCAAAGACTAAAATAACATAATGAACACCATCATGTAAAATAAATTCATATGACTTCCTAACATGCAAATGGTGCCATACCAAGACACCTACATGGAATTTTGAAAAACAAATATGTCTCTATTCACAATACCTTCCTATGGGAAACTTACGAGATAAGACTTTTGAACATAACAACACAAGAATAGTTATCTTCAAATAAAGGCCTCCTCCTCCCCTTCAGCCTTGCCTCTCCATCTCCAAAATTGGTGTCTTTACCAATCTTATGTGTCACTTATTGTAAATAGCAGCCAATACTAAAGTTCCTATAGCCTAGGACCTCATAATCCAGAAATCCAGTCAGTACAGAATTCTTAAAAAAATAGTTTCAAACCCCTGGCTATCAGATATCACATACTACTCTGGTACACAGAAGTAGAGACTGGTGACAAATTTACCAAAACCAAGTCCCTGTGGAGTCACTGGTTTCAAAGACTAAAAAAACACAGTGAACACCATCACTAAAATCAAATCAGGTGACTTCCTAACCAGCAAATGGCGCCATACTATGACACGTACACAGAATTTTGAAAAAAGCAGACCTCTTTATTCCCAATACCTTTCAAGGTTATTGGTCTGTGGTATTTCTCCAAAACAAACCTGATACCATCTCAGACCACACAATTTTACCTTGAGAGAGAGGAGCAATAACATAAGCATTACATCTCTCTTTATTGCCCTGACCAAATCCAGCTAAAGGGACCTACCCTAAGTTATTCCACTTCACATGAAGCACCAATATCCAAGGAGGGCCCAGCAACTGAACCAAACAAACCACTTCTGACCAGACATCTCCATTGGAAATTCGATGAACATAATGGAAATGACACAGTGATATGATAGCAATCTCACCATATTACCAATGTAACTATAATGATTTAATGTACATCTAACTTCAATGTAACAGAATAACATATAAAATATAGTAAAAGAATCTAGATAAAATCTCCATGATTATACACAGCCAATCAAAATTAAATGAGAGTACAACATTAACATGAAATGTGTGTAAGCATAAAGCAAAATTGAAAACTATACCAAAAAATCCCAACTTTTTTACAGTAAACAGGAAAACACAGAATTAATTCACCCAGAAGTGTATACCCCTTTACTAGTACTTTTTTTTTACAAAATGTATTGATTCTATAGTACAACACATGATAGCTACGCATTGGAAAACGTACAAGGTCTGGATATCCTAAGTCTACACAATTTATCATCACACAAAAGCTCTCAAAATCTGCTTCAGTCCTGGTTCTTTATCTAAACCTATGGCACCACTACAGGCATTGGCTTTAAGCCCAATATACATATGAGTCTCCAACCATTTGTAAAACAGCTTTTGGTATATTAGGTGAGTAAATAATGCTACTTCTATTATATTTGTCAGATAGTGGGTACATGAAAAATTTGGAAAAAAAGATAGCCAGCTATGGGAAACTTACTAGATAAGACTTTTGAACATAACAACACAAGAATAGTTATCTTCAAATAAAGGCCTCCTCCTCCCCTTCAGCCTTTCCTCTCCGTCTCCAAAATTGGTGTCTTTACCAAATCTTTGCGTTACTTATTATAAAAATCAGCAGACAGTAAAGTTCCCATAGCCTAAGACCTCATCATCCAGGAAACCAGTCAGTCCAGAATTCTTAAAAAAATAGTTTCAAATCCCTGCCTATGAGATATCACATACTACTCTGGGACAAATAAGTAGAGACTGGTGGCAAATTTAATCAAAAAACACGTCCCTATGGAGTCACTGGCTTCAAAGACTAAAATAACATAATGAACACCATCATGTAAAATAAACTCATATGACTTCCTAACAAGCAAATGGTGCCATACCAAGACACCTACATGGAATTTTGAAAAACAAATATGTCTCTATTCCCAATACCTTCCTATGGGAAACTTACTAGATAAGACTTTTGAACATAACAACACAAGAATTGTTATCTTCAAATAAAGGCCTCCTCCTCCCCTTCAGCCTTGCCTCTCCATCTCCAAAATTGGTGTCTTTACCAATCTTATGTGTCACTTATTGTAAATAGCAGCAAATACTAAAGTTCCTATAGCCTAGGACCTCATAATCCGGAAATCCAGTCAGTACAGAATTCTTAAAAGAATAGTTTCAAACCCCTGGCTATCAGATATCACATACTACTCTGGTACACAGAAGTAGAGACTGGTGACAAATTTACCAAAACCAAGTCCCTGTGGAGTCACTGGTTTCAAAGACTAAAAAAACACAGTGAACACCATCGCTAAAATCAAATCAGATGACTTCCTAACCAGCAAATGGCGCCATACTATGACACCTACACAGAATTTTGAAAAAAGCAGACCTCTTTATGCCCAATACCTTTCAAGGTTATTGGTCTGTGGTATTTCTCCAAAACAAACATGATACCATCTCAGACCACACAATTTTACCTTGAGAGAGAGGAGCAATAACATAAGCATTACATCTCTCTTTATTGCCCTGACCAAATCCAGCTAAAGGGACCTACCCTAAGTTATTCCACTTCACATGAAGCACCAATATCCAAGGAGGGCCCAGCAACTGAACCAAACAAACCACTTCTGACCAGACATCTCCATTGGAAATTAGATGAACATAATGGAAATGACACAGTGATATGATAGCAATCTCACCATATTACCAATGTAACTATAAAGATTTGAGGTACATCTAACTTCAATGTAACAGAATAACATATAAAATATAGTAAAAGAATCTAGATAAAATCTTCATGATTATACACAGCCAATCAAAATCAAATGAGAGTACAACATTTACATGAAATGTGTGTAAGTATAAAACAAAATTGAAAACTATACCAAAAAATCCCAACTTTTTTACAGTAAACAGGAAAACACAGAATTAATTCACCCAGAAGTGTATACCCCTTTACAAGCACTTTTTTTTACAAAATGTATTGATTCTATAGTACAACACATGATAGCTACGCATTGGAAAACGTACAAGGTCTGGATATCCTAAGTCTACACAATTTATCATCACACAAAAGCTCTCAAAATCTGCTTCAGTCCTGGTTCTTTATCTAAACCTATGGCACCACTACAGGCATTGGCTTTAAGCCCAATATACATATGAGTCTCCAACCATTTGTAAAACAGCTTTTGGTATATTAGGTGAGTAAATAATGCTACTTCTATTATATTTGTCAGATAGTGGGTACATGAAAAATTTGGAAAAAAAGATAGCCAGCTATGGGAAACTTACTAGATAAGACTTTTGAACATAACAACACAAGAATAGTTATCTTCAAATAAAGGCCTCCTCCTCCCCTTCAGCCTTTCCTCTCCGTCTCCAAAATTGGTGTCTTTACCAAATCTTTGCGTTACTTATTATAAAAATCAGCAGACAGTAAAGTTCCCATAGCCTAAGACCTCATCATCCAGGAAACCAGTCAGTCCAGAATTCTTAAAAAAATAGTTTCAAATCCCTGCCTATGAGATATCACATACTACTCTGGGACAAATAAGTAGAGACTGGTGGCAAATTTAACCCCTTCCCGCTCCTTGACGTACTATTACGTCATGGCAGCTGTATCGTTCGCGCTCCATGCCGTAATAGTACGTCTCGGGAGTAACGGCCGTTTCGGCCGTCCTCCCGACACATACAGGAGCTGTGACGCTGCTGTCTTGTTCAGCAGCTGTCACAGCTCCTACAGCGGGGACCGATCGCTGTGTCCCCGCTGATTAACCCCTTAAAAGCCGCGTTCTATAGAGATCGCAGCTTTTTAGGGGTTAAGCTGCCATCGCCGGCCTGCTACGCGATAGCGGCCGGCGATGGTGACTATGGCAACCGGACACCAAACAATGGCGTCCGGCTATGCCATAGACGGAAGCCTAGTGGGTCCTGACAACGTCAGGACCCACTATGCTTGCTGTCAGTGAGTAGCTGACAGTTCTAATACACTGCACTACGCATGTAGTGCAGTGTATTAGAATAGCGATCAGGGCCTCCTGCCCTCATGTCCCCTAGTGGGACAAAGTAATAAAGTAAAAAAAAAGTTAAAAAAAGATGTGTAAAAATAAGAAAATAAAAGTTTTAAAAGTAATAAAAGTAAAAGTCCCACTTTTTCCCTTATCAGGCCTTTATTATTAATAAAAATATATAAACAAACAAATAAACTATACATAATTGGTATCGCCGCGTCCGTAACGGCCTGAACTACAAAATTATTTTGTTATTTATCCCGCACGGTGAACGCCGTAAAAAAAAATATTAATAAACCGTACCACAATCACAATTGTTTGGTCACTTCACCTCCCAAAAAATGGAATAAAAAGAGATCAAAAAGTCGCATGTACCTAAAAATGGTACTGATGGAAAATACAGTTCGTTACGCAAAAAATAAGTCCTCGCACGGCTTTATTGATTGAAAAATAAAAACGTTATGGCTCTTAGAATAAGGTAACACAAAAAGTGAATGATTGTTTACAAAACGTATTTTATTGTGCAAACGCCATAAGACATAAAAAAAAAACTATAAACATCTGGTATCGCCGTGATCGTATCGCCCCGCAGAATAAAGTGAATATGTCATTTATAGCGCACGGTGAACGCTGTAAAAAAAAAAGTATACAAAAACAATAGTAGAATTGCTGTTTATTAGTCACCACGCCACCTAAAAATGGAATAAAAACTGATCAAAAAGCCGCATGCACCCCATGAAAACTACAATGGATTCCTCAAGGGGTCTAGTTTCCAAATTGGGGTCACTTTTGGGGGGTTTCCAATGTTTTGGCACCACAAGACCTCTTCAAACCGGACATGGTGCCTAATAAAAAAGAGGGCTCAAAATCCGCTAGGTGCTCCTTTGCTTCGGAGGCCGGTGCTTCAGTCCATTACCGCCCGAGGGCAACATGTGGGATATTTCTCTAAACTGCAGAATCTGGGCAATAAGTATTGAGTTGCGTTTCTCTGATAAATCCTTTTGTGTTATAAAAAAAATGGTATAAAAAGAGTAAATTTCACCTCTACTTTGCTCTAAATTTCTGTGAAACACCTAAAGGGTTCATAAACTTTCTAAATGCTGTTGTGAATACTTTGAGGGGTCTAGTTTCTAAAATGGGGTGTTTGATAGGGGTTTCTAATATATGGGCCCCTCAAAGCAACTTCAGAAATGAACTGGAACCTAAAAAAATAAATAAATGAGGCAATACTTCGCTTCTTACATTATACTGATAATGAGCCGTGCCCACTCCGAGATGACCCCATTTTTGACCGTTTGTATAAACGGAGACCCCTATTAGACCGTTCCAGTGCCCGGTTTTCCCAAGCATACACCCCCGAGAAGTGTTTTTCTATTGATGAGTCCCTGGTACATTTTAAAGGGAGGGTTCAATTCCGCCAGTACCTGCCAGGTAAGAGGGCAAGGTATGGCGTGAAGATGTATAAGCTGTGCGAGAGTGCATCAGGGTATACCTACAGGTTTAGGATATATGAAGGAAAGGCCACCCCCAAACCAGACTGCATCCTGGACTACAATAGGTACATGGGAGGGATGGACTTGTCAAATCAAGTCCTGAAGCCCTACAGCGCCATGCGGTGTAGTATAAGAAGCTGGCCGGGCACATCATACAGATGGCTTTGTACAATGCGTATGTGCTACGTCGATGTGCAGGCCAGAGGGGAACTTTCCTGGAATTTCAAGATCTAATCTTTAGGGACCAGGAAGGGGGGGCGCATCGTACCAGGGCAACACTTTCCAGGAGAAGGTCCCCAAACCGGTGGAAAGGGAAAGAGTCAAAAGAGGTGCAGAGTCTGCTATAAGAGGGGGATAAGGAAGAACACAATATACCAATGTGACACGTGTCCCGAAAAACCAGGGCTCTGTATAAAAGATTGTTTTAAAATGTATCATACATCCCTTGATTTTCAATTTACCCTGATGCACTCCGCACAGCTTACCCCCCTCATCTTTCCCTTCTGAGCCCTGCCGTATGCCCAGGCAGCTGATAACAGCCACATGTAGGGTATTGTCGTACCCAGGAGAACCCACATTACAATTTAAGGGGTGTATATCTCCGGTGGCGCATGCTGGGCACACTATATTGGACACTGAAATGGCATATACATATATAAAATTGCAAATCTCACACTGCACCATCTGCTGCGCATTATCTTTTACACAGTACCTGTGGGGTCAAAATGCTCACTACACCTCTAGATGAATGTCTTAAGGGGTGTAGTTTTTAAAATGGGGTCACTTCTCGGGGGTTTCAACTGTACTGGTACCTCAGGGGCTTCTGCACACATGACTTAGCACCAGAAAAGCTCCAGTAGGCCAAATGGTGGTCCTTTCCTTCTGAGCCCTCCCATGGGCCCAAAGGGCAGTTTATCACCACAAATGGGGTATTGCCGCACTAAGGACAAATTGGGCAACAAAATGGGGTATGTTGTTCCTTGTGAAAATAAGAAATTTTGATCAAAAATGACATCTTATTGGAATAAATATCATTTTTTTCATTTCACAGCCCAATTCAAATAGGTGCTGTGAAAAAACTGTGCGGTCAAAATGATAACAAAAACCATAAATGAATTCCTTGAGGGGTGTAGTTTCCAAAATGGGGTCACTTCTGGTGGGTTTCCATTGCTTTGATACCTCTGGGGCTCTGCAAATGCAACATGGCACCCGAAAACCAATCCAGCAAAATCTGGACTCCAACAAACACATAGCGCTCCTTTCCGTCTGAGCCCTCCCATGGGCCCAAACGGCAGTTTATCACCACAAATGGGGTATTGCCGCACTAAGGACAAATTGGGCAACAAAATGGGGTATGTTGTTCCCTGTGAAAATAAGAAAATTTGATCAAAAATGACATTTTATTGGAAAAAATATAATTTTTTTCATTTCACAGCCCAATTCAAATAGGTGCTGTGAAAAAACTGTGCAGTCAAAATGATAACAAAAACCATAAATGAATTCCTTGAGGGGTGTAATTTCCAAAATGGGGTCACTTCTGGTGGGTTTCCATTGTTTTGATACCTCAACGCCTCTTCAAACCTGGCATGCTGCCTAAAATATATTCTAATAAAAAAGAGGCCTCAAAATGCACTAGGTGCTTCTTTGCTTCTAGGGCTTGTGTTTTAGTCCACGAGCGCAGTAGGGCCACATGTGGGACATTTCTAAAAACTGCAGAATCTGGACAATACATATTTAGTAGTGTTTCTCTGGTAAAACCTTCTCTGTTACTAAAAAAAAATTGAATAAAATTGAAATTCAGCAGAAAAAATGAAATTTGCAAATTTAATTTCCACTTTGCTTTAATTCCTGTGAAATGCCTGAAGGGTTAAAAAACTTTCTATATGCTGTTTTGAATACTTTGAGGGGTCTAGTTTTTAAAATGGGGTGTTTTATGGGGGTTTCTAATACATAGGCCCCTCAAATCCACTTCAGAACTGAACTGGCACCTTCAAAAAAAGGCTTTTGAAATTTTCTTAAGAATATGAGAAATTGCTGTTTATGTTCTAAGCCTTGTAACGTCCAAGAAAAATAAAAGAATGTTCAAAAAACGATGCCAATCTAAAGTAGACATATGGGAAATGTGAACTAGTAACTATTTTGGGTGGTATAACCGTCTGTTTTTCAAGCAGATGCATTTAAATTCTGAAAAATGCTATTTTTTGAAAATTTTCTCTAAATTTTGCAATTTTTCACAAATAAAGACTGAATATATCGACCAAATTTTACCACGAACATGAAGCCCAAAGTGTCACGAGAAAACAATCTCAGAATCGCTTGGATAGGTTTAAGCATTCCGACGTTATTACCACATAAAGTGAAATATGTCAGATTTGAAAAATGGGCTCTGAGCCTTAAGGCCCAAACTAGGCTGCGTCCTTAAGGGGTTAATCAAAAAACACGTCCCTATGGAGTCACTGGCTTCAAAGACTAAAATAACATAATGAACACCATCATGTAAAATAAACTCATATGACTTCCTAACAAGCAAATGGTGCCATACCAAGACACCTACATGGAATTTTGAAAAACAAATATGTCTCTATTCCCAATACCTTCCTATGGGAAACTTACTAGATAAGACTTTTGAACATAACAACACAAGAATTGTTATCTTCAAATAAAGGCCTCCTCCTCCCCTTCAGCCTTGCCTCTCCATCTCCAAAATTGGTGTCTTTACCAATCTTATGTGTCACTTATTGTAAATAGCAGCAAATACTAAAGTTCCTATAGCCTAGGACCTCATAATCCGGAAATCCAGTCAGTACAGAATTCTTAAAAGAATAGTTTCAAACCCCTGGCTATCAGATATCACATACTACTCTGGTACACAGAAGTAGAGACTGGTGACAAATTTACCAAAACCAAGTCCCTGTGGAGTCACTGGTTTCAAAGACTAAAAAAACACAGTGAACACCATCACTAAAATCAAATCAGATGACTTCCTAACCAGCAAATGGCGCCATACTATGACATCTACACAGAATTTTGAAAAAAGCAGAAAACTTTATTCCCAATACCTTTCAAGGTTATTGGTCTGTGGTATTTCTCCAAAACAAACCTGATACCATCTCAGACCACACAATTTTACCTTGAGAGAGAGGAGCAATAACATAAGCATTACATCTCTCTTTATTGCCCTGACCAAATCCAGCTAAAGGGACCTACCCTTAGGTTATTCCACTTCACATGAAGCACCAATATCCAAGGAGGGCCCAGCAACTGAACCAAACAAACCACTTCTGACCAGACATCTCCATTGGAAATTAGATGAACATAATGGAAATGACACAGTGATATGATAGCAATCTCACCATATTACCAATGTAACTATAATGATTTAAGGTGCGTCTAACTTCAATGTAACAGAATAACATATAAAATATAGTAAAAGAATCTAGATAAAATCTCCATGATTATACACAACCAATCAAAATCAAATGAGAGTACAACATTAACATGAAATGTGTGCAAGTATAAAACAAAATTGAAAACTATACCAAAAAATCCCAACTTTTTTACAATAAACAGGAAAACACAGAATTAATTCACCCAGAAGTGTATAACCCTTTACAAGCACTTTTTTTTTCCAAAATGTATTGATTCTATAGTACAACACATGATAGCTACGCATTGGAAAATGTACAAGGTCTGGATATCCTAAGTCTACACAATTTATCATCACACAATAGCTCTCAAAATCTGCTTCAGTCCTGGTTCTTTATCTAAACCTATGGCACCACTACAGGCATTGGATTTAAGCTCAATATACATATGAGTCTCCAACCATTTGTAAAACAGCTCTTGGTATATTAGGTGAGTAAATAATGCTACTTCTATTATATTTGTCAGATAGTGGGTACATGAAGAATTTGGAAAAAAAGATAGCGAGCTATGGGAAACTTACTAGATAAGACTTTTGAACATAACAACACAAGAATTGTTATCTTCAAATAAAGGCCTCCTCCTTTCCTTCAGCCTTTAATCTCCATCTCCAAAATTGGTGTCTTTACCAATTCTTTGCGTTACTTATTATAAAAATCAGCAGACAGTAAAGTTCCCATAGCCTAAGACCTCATCATCCAGGAAACCAGTCAGTCCAGAATTCTTAAAAAAATAGTTTCAAATCCCTGCCTATGAGATATCACATACTACTCTGGGACAAATAAGTAGAGACTGGTGGCAAATTTAATCAAAAAACAAGTCCCTATGGAGTCACTGGCTTCAAAGACTAAAATAACATAATGAACACCATCATGTAAAATAAATTCATATGACTTCCTAACATGCAAATGGTGCCATACCAAGACACCTACATGGAATTTTGAAAAACAAATATGTCTCTATTCACAATACCTTCCTATGGGAAACTTACGAGATAAGACTTTTGAACATAACAACACAAGAATAGTTATCTTCAAATAAAGGCCTCCTCCTCCCCTTCAGCCTTGCCTCTCCATCTCCAAAATTGGTGTCTTTACCAATCTTATGTGTCACTTATTGTAAATAGCAGCCAATATTAAAGTTCCTATAGCCTAGGACCTCATAATCCAGAAATCCAGTCAGTACAGAATTCTTAAAAAAATAGTTTCAAACCCCTGGCTATCAGATATCACATACTACTCTGGTACACAGAAGTAGAGACTGGTGACAAATTTACCAAAACCAAGTCCCTGTGGAGTCACTGGTTTCAAAGACTAAAAAAACACAGTGAACACCATCACTAAAATCAAATCAGGTGACTTCCTAACCAGCAAATGGCGCCATACTATGACACCTACACAGAATTTTGAAAAAAGCAGACCTCTTTATTCCCAATAACTTTCAAGGTTATTGGTCTGTGGTATTTCTCCAAAACAAACCTGATACCATCTCAGACCACACAATTTTACCTTGAGAGAGAGGAGCAATAACATAAGCATTACATCTCTCTTTATTGCCCTGACCAAATCCAGCTAAAGGGACCTACCCTAAGTTATTCCACTTCACATGAAGCACCAATATCCAAGGAGGGCCCAGCAACTGAACCAAACAAACCACTTCTGACCAGACATCTCCATTGGAAATTAGATGAACATAATGGAAATGACACAGTGATATGATAGCAATCTCACCATATTACCAATGTAACTATAATGATTTAATGTACATCTAACTTCAATGTAACAGAATAACATATAAAATATAGTAAAAGAATCTAGATAAAATCTCCATGATTATACACAGCCAATCAAAATCAAATGAGAGTACAACATTAACATGAAATGTGTGCAAGTATAAAACAAAATTGAAAACTATACCAAAAAATCCCAACTTTTTTACAGTAAACAGGAAAACACAGAATTAATTCACCCAGAAGTGTATACCCCTTTACAAGCACTTTTTTTTTTACAAAATGTATTGATTCTATAGTAAAACACATGATAGCTACGCATTGGAAAACGTACAAGGTCTGGATATCCTAAGTCTACACAATTTATCATCACACAAAAGCTCTCAAAATCTGCTTCAGTCCTGGTTCTTTATCTAAACCTATGGCACAACTACAGGCATTGGCTTTAAGCCCAATATACATATGAGTCTCCAACCATTTGTAAAACAGCTCTTGGAATATTAGGTGAGTAAATAATGCTACTTCTATTAAATTTGTCAGATAGTGGGTACATGAAGAATTTGGAAAAAAAGATAGTGAGCTATGGGAAACTTCATAGATAATCTTTTGAACATAACAACACAAGAATTGTTATCTTCAAATAAAGGCCTCCTCCTCCCATTTAGCCTTTCCTCTCCATCTCCAAAATTGGTGTCTTTACCAATTCTTTGCGTTACTTATTATAAAAATCAGCAGACAGTAAAGTTCCCATAGCCTAAGACCTCATCAGCCAGGAAACCAGTCAGTCCAGAATTCTTAAAAAAATAGTTTCAAATCCCTGCCTATGAGATATCACATACTACTCTGGGACAAATAAGTAGAGACTGGTGGCAAATTTAATCAAAAAACAAGTCCCTATGGAGTCACTGGCTTCAAAGACTAAAATAACATAATGAACACCATCATGTAAAATAAACTCATATGACTTCCTAACAAGCAAATGGTGCCATACCACAACACCTACATGGAATTTTGAAAAAAATATATGTCTCTATTCCCAATACCTTCCTATGGGAAACTTACTAGATAAGACTTTTGAACATAACAACACAAGAATTGTTATCTTCAAATAAAGGCCTCCTCCTCCCCTTCAGCCTTGCCTCTCCATCTCCAAAATTGGTGTCTTTACCAATCTTATGTGTCACTTATTGTAAATAGCAGCAAATACTAAAGTTCCTATAGCCTAGGACCTCATAATCCGGAAATCCAGTCAGTACAGAATTCTTAAAAAAATAGTTTCAAACCCCTGGCTATCAGATATCACATACTACTCTGGTACACAGAAGTAGAGACTGGTGACAAATTTACCAAAACCAAGTCCCTGTGGAGTCACTGGTTTCAAAGACTAAAAAAACACAGTGAACACGATCACTAAAATCAAATCAGATGACTTCCTAACCAGCAAATGGCGCCATACTATGACACCTACACAGAATTTTGAAAAAAGCAGACCTCTTTATTCCCAATACCTTTCAAGGTTATTGGTCTGTGGTATTTCTCCAAAACAAACATGATACCATATCAGACCACACAATTTTACCTTGAGAGAGAGGAGCAATAACATAAGCATTACATCTCTCTTTATTGCCCTGACCAAATCCAGCTAAAGGGACCTACCCTAAGTTATTCCACTTCACATGAAGCACCAATATCCAAGGAGGGCCCAGCAACTGAACCAAACAAACCACTTCTGACCAGACATCTCCATTGGAAATTAGATGAACATAATGGAAATGACACAGTGATATGATAGCAATCTCACCATATTACCAATGTAACTATAATGATTTGAGGTACATCTAACTTCAATGTAACAGAATAACATAAAAAATATAGTAAAAGAATCTAGATAAAATCTCCATGATTATACACAGCCAATCAAAATCAAATGAGAGTAAAACATTAAAGGGAACCTGTCACCATATTTTAGCTATAAAGCCAGCAATACCTGGTGAAAGTGGGTGAAAAATCATTGTCATCTAAGCTATAAATATGTTCTAAGTAAGTTCTGTACCTTTAGTATTCCGTTTTTCAGTGGTCCCACGCCGTATGCAAATGAGCAGAAAGAGTCAAATCTTCATCTGAAAAGAGTCAGATTTTCATTCCTCCAGAGTCTCAGAGTAGACTCCACCTCCTTCTTTTTGATTGACAGCTCCTTAGCCAGTCAGGGCCGGACAGGTGCCGGCGGAGGGCGGGGTTAAGAAGCTGCGTCCCACAGGGAAAACGAATTACCATAAAAGGCGAGAAGAGTTTAAACGACTACATTTACCGACAGAGGAGGACTTCAGGAAAGAAGAGAACAGGAATGAACTCTGGACAGCTGCGGCCATTGAGGGGTCAGGCGAGTTTGACAGGTAAGATGTTAATGACAGGAACCCTTTAACATGAAATGTGTGCAAGTATAAAACAAAATTGAAAACTATACCAAAAAATCCCAACTTTTTTACAGTAAACAGGAAAACACAGAATTAATTCACCCAGAAGTGTATACCCCTTTACAAGCACTTTTTTTTTACAAAATGTATTGATTCTATAGTACAACACATGATAGCTACGCATTGGAAAACGTACAAGGTCTGGATATCCTAAGTCTACACAATTTATCATCACACAAAAGCTCTCAAAATGTGCTTCAGTCCTGGTTCTTTATCTAAACCTATGGCACCACTACAGGCATTGGCTTTAAGCCCAATATACATATGAGTCTCCAACCATTTGTAAAACAGCTCTTGGAATATTAGGTGAGTAAATAATGCTACTTCTATTATATTTGTCAGATAGTGGGTACATGAAGAATTTGGAAAAAAAGATAGCGAGCTATGGGAAACTTACTAGATAAGACTTTTGAACATAACAACACAAGAATTGTTATCTTCAAATAAAGGCCTCCTCCTCCCCTTCAGCCTTTCCTCTCCATCTCCAAAATTGGTGTCTTTACCAATTCTTTGCGTTACTTATTATAAAAATCAGCAGACAGTAAAGTTCCCATAGCCTAAGACCTCATCATCCAGGAAACCAGTCAGTCCAGAATTCTTAAAAAAATAGTTTCAAATCCCTGCCTATGAGATATCACATAATACTCTGGGACAAATAAGTAGAGACTGGTGGCAAATTTAATCAAAAAACAAGTCCTTATGGAGTCACTGGCTTCAAAGACTAAAATAACATAATGAACACCATCATGTAAAATAAATTCATATGACTTCCTAACATGCAAATGGTGCCATACCACGACACCTACATGGAATTTTGAAAAAAAAATATGTCTCTATTCCCAATACCTTCCTAAGGAAAACTTACTAGATAAGACTTTTGAACATAACAACACAAGAATTGTTATGTTCAAATAAAGGCCTCCTCCTCCCCTTCAGCCTTGCCTCTCCATCTCCAAAATTGGTGTCTTTACCAATCTTATGTGTCACTTATTGTAAATAGCAGCAAATACTAAAGTTCCTATAGCCTAGGACCTCATAATCCGGAAATCCAGTCAGTACAGAATTCTTAAAAAAATAGTTTCAAACCCCTGGCTATCAGATATCACATACTACTCTGGTACACAGAAGTAGAGACTGGTGACAAATTTACCAAAACCAAGTCCCTGTGGAGTCACTGGTTTCAAAGACTAAAAAAACACAGTGAACACCATCACTAAAATCAAATCAGATGACTTCCTAACCAGCAAATTGCGCCATACTATGACACCTACACAGAATTTTGAAAAAAGCAGACCTCTTTATTCCCAATACCTTTCAAGGTTATTGGTCTGTGGTATTTCTCCAAAACAAACCTGATACCATCTCGGACCACACAATTTTACCTTGAGAGAGAGGAGCAATAACATAAGCATTACATCTCTCTTTATTGTCCTGACCAAATCCAGCTTAAGGGACCTACCCTAAGTTATTCCACTTCACATGAAGCACCAATATCCAAGGAGGGCCCAGCAACTGAACCAAACAAACCACTTCTGACCAGACATCTCCATTGGAAATAAGATGAACATAATGGAAATGACACAGTGATATGATAGCAATCTCACCATATTACCAATGTAACTATAATGATTTGAGGTACATGTAACTTCAATGTAACAGAATAACATATAAAATATAGTAAAAGAATCTAGATAAAATCTCCATGATTATACACAGCCAATCAAAATCAAATGAGAGTACAACATTAACATGAAATGTGTGCAAGTATAAAACAAAATTGAAAACTATACCAAAAAATGTCCAACTTTTTTACAATAAACAGGAAAACACAGAATTAATTCACCCAGAAGTGTATACCCCTTTACAAGCACTTTTTTTCCAAAATGTATTGATTCTATACTACAACACATGATAGCTACGCAGTGGAAAACGTACAAGGTCTGGATATCCTAAGTCTACACAATTTATCATCACACAAAAGCTCTCAAAATGTGCTTCAGTCCTGGTTCTTTATCTAAACCTATGGCACCACTACAGGCATTGGCTTTAAGCCCAATATACATATGAGTCTCCAACCAATGGTAAAACAGCTCTTGGAATATTAGGTGAGTAAATAATGCTACTTCTATTATATTTGTCAGATAGTGGGTACATGAAGAATTTGGAAAAAAAGATAGCGAGCTATGGGAAACTTACTAGATAAGACTTTTGAACATAACAACACAAGAATTGTTATCTTCAAATAAAGGCCTCCTCCTCCCCTTCAGCCTTTCCTCTCAATCTCCAAAATTGGTGTCTTTACCAATTCTTTGCGTTACTTATTATAAAAATCAGCAGACAGTAAAGTTCCCATAGCCTAAGACCTCATCATCCAGGAAACCAGTCAGTCCAGAATTCTTAAAAAAATAGTTTCAAATCCCTGCCTATGAGATATCACATACTACTCTGGGACAAATAAGTAGAGACTGGTGGCAAATGTAATAAAAAAACAAGTCCCTATGGAGTCACTGGCTTCAAAGACTAAAATAACATAATGAACACCATCATGTAAAATAAACTCATATGACTTCCTAACAAGCAAATGGTGCAATACCACGACACCTACATGGAATTAAAAAAAAAAAATATGTCTCTATTCCCAATACCTTCCTATGGGAAACTTACTAGATAAGACTTTTGAACATAACAACACAAGAATTGTTATCTTCAAATAAAGGCCTCCTCCTCCCCTTCAGCCTTGCCTCTCCATCTCCAAAATTGGTGTCTTTACCAATCTTATGTGTCACTTATTGTAAATAGCAGCAAATACTAAAGTTCCTATAGCCTAGGACCTCATAATTCGGAAATCCAGTCAGTACAGAATTCTTAAAAAAATAGTTTCAAACCCCTGGCTATCAGATATCACATACTACTCTGGTACACAGAAGTAGAGACTGGTGACAAATTTACCAAAACCAAGTCCCTGTGGAGTCACTGGTTTCAAAGACTAAAAAAACACAGTGAACACCATCACTATAATTAAATCAGATGACTTCCTAACCAGCAAATGGCGCCATACTATGACACCTACACAGAATTTTGAAAAAAGCAGACCTCTTAATTCCCAATACCTTTTAAGGTTATTGGTCTGTGGTATTTCTCCAAAACAAACATGATACCATCTCAGACCACACAATTTTACCTTGAGAGAGAGGAGCAATAACGTAAGCATTACATATCTCTTTATTGCCCTGACCAAATCCAGCAAAAGGGACCTACCCTAAGTTATTCCACTTCACATGAAGCACCAATATCCAAGGAGGGCCCAGCAACTGAACCAAACAAACCACTTCTGACCAGACATCTCCATTGGAAATTAGATGAACATAATGGAAATGACACAGTGATATGATAGCAATCTCACCATATTACCAATGTAACTATAATGATTTGAGGTACATCTAACTTCAATGTAACAGAATAACATATAAACTATAGTAAAAGAATCTAGATAAAATCTCCATGATTATACACAGCCAATCAAAATCAAATGAGAGTACAACATTAACATGAAATGTGTGCAAGTATAAAACAAAATTGAAAACTATACCAAAAAATCCCAACTTTTTTACAGTAAACAGGAAAACACAGAATTAATTCACCCAGAAGTGTATACCCCTTTACAAGCACTTTTTTTTACAAAATGTATTGATTCTATAGTACAACACATGATAGCTACGCATTGGAAAACGTACAAGGTCTGGATATCCTAAGTCTACACAATTTATCATCACACAAAAGCTCTCAAAATCTGCTTCAGTCCTGGTTCTTTATCTAAACCTATGGCACCACTACAGGCATTGGCTTTAAGCCCAATATACATATGAGTCTCCAACCATTTGTAAAACAGCTCTTGGTATATTAGGTGAGTAAATAATGCTACTTCTATTATATTTGTCAGATAGTGGGTACATGAAGAATTTGGAAAAAAAGATAGCGAGCTATGGGAAACTTACTAGATAAGACTTTTGAACATAACAACACAAGAATTGTTATCTTCAAATAAAGGCCTCCTCCTCCCCTTCAGCCTTTCCTCTCCATCTCCAAAATTGGTGTCTTTACCAATTCTTTGCGTTACTTATTATAAAAATCAGCAGACAGTAAAGTTCCCATAGCCTAAGACCTCATCATCCAGGAAACCAGTCAGTCCAGAATTCTTAAAAAAATAGTTTCAAATCCCTGCCTATGAGATATCACATACTACTCTGGGACAAATAAGTAGAGACTGGTGGCAAATTTAATCAAAAAACAAGTCCCTATGGAGTCACTGGCTTCAAAGACTAAAATAACATAATGAACACCATCATGTAAAATAAACTCATATGACTTCCTAACAAGCAAATGGTGCCATACCATGACACCTACATGGAATTTTGAAAAAAAAATATGTCTCCATTCCCAATACCTTCCTATGGGAAACTTACTAGATAAGACTTTTGAACATAACAACACAAGAATTGTTATCTTCAAATAAAGGCCTCCTCCTCCCCTTCAGCCTTTCCTCTCCATCTCCAAAATTGGTGTCTTTACCAATCTTTTGTGTCACTTATTGTAAATAGCAGCAAATACTAAAGTTCCTATAGCCTAGGACCTCATAATCCGGAAATCCAGTCAGTACAGAATTCTTAAAAAAATAGTTTCAAACCCCTGGCTATCAGATATCACAATACTACTCTGGTACACAGAAGTAGAGACTGGTGACAAATTTACCAAAACCAAGTCCCTGTGGAGTCACTGGTTTCAAAGACTAAAAAAATACAGTGAACACCATCACTAAAATCAAATCAGATGACTTCCTAACCAGCAAATGGTGCCATACTATGACACCTGCACAGAATTTTGAAAAAAGCACACCTCTTTATTCGCAATACCTTTCAAGGTTATTGGTCTGTAGTATTTCTCCAAAACAAACATGATACCATCTCAGACCACACAATTTTACCTTGAGAGAGAGGAGCAATAACATAAGCATTACATCTCTCTTTATTGCCCTGATCAAATCCAGCTAAAGGGACCTACCCTAAGTTATTCCACTTCACATGAAGCACCAATATCCAAGGAGGGCCCAGCAACTGAACCAAACAAACCACTTCTGACCAGACATCTGCATTGGAAATTAGATGAACATAATGGAAATGACACAGTGATATGATAGCAATCTCACCATATTACCAATGTAACTATAATGATTTGAGGTACATCTAACTTCAATGTAACAGAATAACATATAAACTATAGTAAAAGAATCTAGATAAAATCTCCATGATTATACACAGCCAATCAAAATCAAATGAGAGTACAACATTATCATGAAATGTGTGCAAGTATAAAACAAAATTGAAAACGATACCAAAAAATCCCAACTTTTTTACAGTAAACAGGAAAACACAGAATTAATTCACCCAGAAGTGTATACCCCTTTACAAGCACTTTTTTTTTTTTACAAAATGTATTGATTCTATAGTACAACACATGATAGCTACGCATTGGAAAACGTACAAGGTCTGGATATCCTAAGTCTACACAATTTATCATCACACAAAAGCTCTCAAAATCTGCTTCAGTCCTGGTTCTTTATCTAAACCTATGGCACCACTACAGGCATTGGCTTTAAGCCCAATATACATATGAGTCTCCAACCATTTGTAAAACAGCTCTTGGTATATTAGGTGAGTAAATAATGCTACTTCTATTATATTTGTCAGATAGTGGGTACATGAAGAATTTGGAAAAAAAGATAGCGAGCTATGGGAAACTTACTAGATAAGACTTTTGAACATAACAACACAAGAATTGTTATCTTCAAATAAAGGCCTCCTCCTCCCCTTCAGCCTTTCCTCTCCATCTCCAAAATTGGTGTCTTTACCAATTCTTTGCGTTAGTTATTATAAAAATCAGCAGACAGTAAAGTTCCCATAGCCTAAGACCTCATCATCCAGGAAACCAGTCAGTCCAGAATTCTTAAAAAAATTGTTTCAAATCCCTGCCTATGAGATATCACATACTACTCTGGGACAAATTAGTAGAGACTGGTGGCAAATTTAATCAAAAATCAAGTCCCTATGGAGTCACTGGCTTCAAAAACTAAAATAACATAATGAACACCATCATGTAAAATAAACTCATATGACTTCCTAACAAGCAAATGGTGCCATACCATGACACCTACATGGAATTTTGAAAAAAAAATATGTCTCCATTCCCAATACCTTCCTATGGGAAACTTACTAGATAAGACTTTTGAACATAACAACACAAGAATTGTTGTGTTCAAATAAAGGCCTCCTCCTCCCCTTCAGCCTTTCCTCTCCATCTCCAAAATTGGTGTCTTTACCAATCTTTTGTGTCACTTATTGTAAATAGCAGCAAATACTAAAGTTCCTATAGCCTAGGACCTCCTAATCCGGAAATCCAGTCAGTACAGAATTCTTAAAAAAATAGTTTCAAACACCTGGCTATCAGAAATCACATACTACTCTGGTACACAGAAGTAGAGACTGGCGACAAATTTACCAAAACCAAGTCCCTGTGGAGTCACTGGTTTCAAAGACTAAAAAAACACAGTGAACACCATCACTAAAATCAAATCAGATGACTTCCTAACCAGCAAATGGCGCCATACTATGACACCTACACAGAATTTTGAAAAAAGCAGACCTCTTTATTCCCAATACCTTTCAAGGTTATTGGTCTGTGGTATTTCTCCAAAACAAACATGATACCATCTCAGACCACACAATTTTACCTTGAGAGAGAGGAACAATAACATAAGCATTACATCTCCTCTTTACTGCCCTGACCAAATCCAGCTAAAGGGACCTACCCTAAGTTATTCCACTTCACATGAAGCACCAATATCCAAGGAGGGCCCAGCAACTGAACCAAACAAACCACTTCTGACCAGACATCTCCATTGGAAATTAGATGAACATAATGGAAATGACACAGTGATATGATAGCAATCTCACCATATTACCAATGTAACTATAATGATTTGAGGTACATCTAACTTCAATGTAACAGAATAACATATAAAATATAGTAAAATAATCTAGATAAAATCTCCATGATTATACACAGCCGATCAAAATCAAATGAGAGTACAACATTAACATGAAATGTGTGCAAGTATAAAACAAAATTGAAAACTATACCAAAAAATCCCAACTTTTTTACAGTAAACAGGAAAACACAGAATTAATTCACCCAGAAGTGTATACCCCTTTACAAGCACTTTTTTTTACAAAATGTATTGATTCTATAGTACAACACATGATAGCTACGCATTGGAAAACTTACAAGGTCTGGATATCCTAAGTCTACACAATTTATCATCACACAAAAGCTCTCAAAATCTGCTTCAGTCCTGGTTCTTTATCTAAACCTATGGCACCACTACAGGCATTGGCTTTAAGCCCAATATACATATGAGTCTCCAACCATTTGTAAAACAGCTCTTGGAATATTAGGTGAGTAAATAATGCTACTTCTATTATATTTGTCAGATAGTGGGTACATGAAGAATTTGGAAAAAAAGATAGCGAGCTATGGGAAACTTACTAGATAAGACTTTTGAACATAACAACACAAGAATTGTTATCTTGAAATAAAGGCCTCCTCCTCCCCTTCAGCCTTTCCTCTCCATCTCCAAAATTGGTGTCTTTAACAATTCTTTGCCTTACTTATTATAAAAATCAGCAGACAGTAAAGTTCCCATAGCCTAAGACCTCATTATCCAGGAAAACAGTCAGTCCAGAATTCTTAAAAAAATAGTTTCAAATCCCTGCCTATGAGATATCACATACTACTCTGGGACAAATTAGTAGAGACTGCTGGTAAATTTAATCAAAAATCAAGTCCCTATGGAGTCACTGGCTTCAAAAACTAAAATAACATAATGAACACCATCATGTAAAATAAACTCATATGACTTCCTAACAAGCAAATGGTGCCATACCATGACACCTACATGGAATTTTGAAAAATAAATATGTCTCCATTCCCAATACCTTCCTATGGGAAACTTACTAGATAAGACTTTTGAACATAACAACAAAAGAATTGTTGTGTTCAAATAAAGGCCTCCTCCTCCCCTTCAGCCTTTCCTCTCCATCTCCAAAATTGGTGTCTTTACCAATCTTTTGTGTCACTTATTGTAAATAGCAGCAAATACTAAAGTTCCTATAGCCTAGGACCTCATAATCCGGAAATCCAGTCAGTACAGAATTCTTAAAAAAATAGTTTTAAACCCCTGGCTATCAGAAATCACATACTACTCTGGTACACAGAAGTAGAGACTGGCGACAAATTTACCAAAACCAAGTCCCTGTGGAGTCACTGGTTTCAAAGACTAAAAAAACACAGTGAACACCATCACTAAAATCAAATCAGATGACTTCCTAACCAGCAAATGGCGCCATACTATGACACCTACACAGAATTTTGAAAAAAGCAGACCTCTTTATTCCCAATACCTTTCAAGGTTATTGGTCTGTGGTATTTCTCCAAAACAAACATGATACCATCTCAGACCACACAATTTTACCTTGAGAGAGAGGAGCAATAACATAAGCATTACATCTCCTCTTTACTGCCCTGACCAAATCCATCTAAAGGGACCTACCCTAAGTTATTCCACTTCACATGAAGCACCAATATCCAAGGAGGGCCCAGCAACTGAACCAAACAAACCACTTCTGACCAGACATCTCCATTGGAAATTAGATGAACATAATGGAAATGACACAGTGATATGATAGCAATCTCACCATATTACCAATGTAACTATAATGATTTGAGGTACATCTAACTTCAATGTAACAGAATAACATATAAAATATAGTAAAATAATCTAGATAAAATCTCCATGATTATACACAGCCAATCAAAATCAAATGAGAGTACAACATTAACATGAAATGTGTGTAAGTATAAAACAAAATTTAAAACTATACCAAAAAATCCCAACTTTTTTACATTAAACTGGAAAACACAGAATTAATTCACCCAGAAGTGTATACCCCTTTACAAGCACTTTTTTTTACAAAATGTATTGATTCTATAGTACAACACATGATAGCTAGGCATTGGAAAACGTACAAGGTCTGGATATCCTAAGTCTACACAATTTATCATCACACAAAAGCTCTCAAAATCTGCTTCAGTCCTGGTTCTTTATCTAAACCTATGGCACCACTACAGGCATTGGCTTTAAGCCCAATATACATATGAGTATCCAACCATTTGTAAAACAGCTCTTGGTATATTAGGTGAGTAAATAATGCTACTTCAATTATATTTGTCAGATAGTGGGTACATGAAGAATTTGGAAAAAAAGATAGCGAGCTATGGGAAACTTACTACATAAGACTTTTGAACATAACAACACAAGAATTGTTATCTTCAAATAAAGGCCTCCTCCTCCCCTTCAGCCTTTCCTCTCCATCTCCAAAATTGGTGTCTTTACCAATTCTTTGCGTTACTTATTATAAAAATCAGCAGACAGTAAAGTTCCCATAGCCTAAGACCTCATCATCCAGGAAACCAGTCAGTCCAGAATTCTTAAAAAAATAGTTTCAAATCCCTGCCTATGAGATATCACATACTACTCTGGGACAAATAAGTAGAGACTGGTGGCAAATTTAATCAAAACACAAGTCCCTATGGAGTCACTGGCTTCAAAGACTAAAATAACATAATGAACACCATCATGTAAAATAAACTCATATGACTTCCTAACAAGCAAATGGTGCCATACCACGACACCTACATGGAATTTTGAAAAAATAATATGTCTCTATTCCCAATACCTTCCTATGGGAAACTTACTAGATAAGACTTTTGAACATAACAACACAAGAATTGTTATCTTCAAATAAAGGCCTCCTCCTCCCCTTCAGCCTTGCCTCTCCATCTCCAAAATTGGTGTCTTTACCAATCTTATGTGTCACTTATTGTAAATAGCAGCAAATACTAAAGTTCCTATAGCCTAGGACCTCATAATACGGAAATCCAGTCAGTACATAATTCTTAAATAAATAGTTTCAAACCCCTGGCTATCAGATATCACATACTACTCTGGTTACACAGAAGTAGAGACTGGTGACAAATTTACCAAAACCAAGTCCCTGTGGAGTCACTGGTTTCAAAGACTAAAAAAACACAGTGAACATCATCACTAAAATCAAATCAGATGACTTCCTAACCAGCAAATGGCGCCATACTATGACACCTACACAGAATTTTGAAAAAAGCAGACCTCTTTATTCCCAATACCTTTAAAGGTTATTGGTCTGTGGTATTTCTCCAAAACAAACATGATACCATCTCAGACCACACAATTTTACCTTGAGAGAGAGGAGCAATAACATAAGCATTACATCTCTCTTTATTGCCCTGACCAAATCCAGCTAAAGGGACCTACCCTAAGTTATTCCACTTCCCATGAAGCACCAATATCCAAGGAGGGCCCAGCAACTGAACCAAACAAACCACTTCTGACCAGACATCTCCATTGGAAATTAGATGAACATAATGGAAATGACACAGTGATATGATAGCAATCTCACCATATTGCCAATGTAACTATAATGATTTGAGGTACATCTAACTTCAATGTAACAGAATAACATTTAAAATATAGTAAAATAATCTAGATAAAATCTCCATGATTATACACAGCCAATCAAAATCAAATGAGAGTACAACATTAACATGAAATGTGTGCAAGTATAAAACAAAATTGGAAACGATACCAAAAAATTTCCAACTTTTTTACAATAAACAGGAAAACACAGAATTAATTCACCCAGAAGTGTATACCCCTTTACAAGCACTTTTTTTTACAAAATGTATTGATTCTATAGTACAACACATGATAGCTACGCATTGGAAAACGTACAAGGTCTGGATATCCTATGTCTACACAATTTATCATCACACAAAAGCTCTCAAAATCTGCTTCAGTCCTGGTTCTTTATCTAAACCTATGGCACCACTACAGGCATTGGCTTTAAGCCCAATATACATATGAGTCTCCAACCATTTGTAAAACAGCTCTTGGAATATTAGGTGAGTAAATAATGCTACTTCTATTATATTTGTCAGATAGTGGGTACATGAAGAATTTGGAAAAAAAGATAGCGAGCTATGGGAAACTTACTAGATAAGACTTTTGAACATAACAACACAAGAATTGTTATCTTCAAATAAAGGCCTCCTCCTCCCCTTCAGCCTTTCCTCTCCATCTCCAAAATTGGTGTCTTTACCAATTCTTTGCGTTACTTATTATAAAAATCAGCAGACAGTAAAGTTCCCATAGCCTAAGACCTCATCATCCAGGAAACCAGTCAGTCCAGAATTCTTAAAAAATTAGTTTCAAATCCCTGCCTATGAGATATCACATACTACTCTGGGACAAATAAGTAGAGACTGGTGGCAAATTTAATCAAAAAACAAGTCCCTATGGAGTCACTGGCTTCAAAGACTAAAATAACATAATGAACACCATCATGTAAAATAAACTCATATGACTTCCTAACAAGCAAATGGTGCCATACCACGACACCTACATGGAACTTTGAAAAAAAAATATGTCTCTATTCCCAATACCTTCCTATGGGAAACTTACTAGATAAGACTTTTGAACATAACAACACAAGAATTGTTATCTTCAAATAAAGGCCTCCTCCTCCCCTTCAGCCTTGCCTCTCCATCTCCAAAATTGGTGTCTTTACCAATCTTATGTGTCACTTATTGTAAATAGCAGCAAATACTAAAGTTCCTATAGCCTAGGACCTCATAATCCGGAAATCCAGTCAGTACAGAATTCTTAAAAAAATAGTTTCAAATCCCTGGCTATCAGATATCACATACTACTCTGGTACACAGAAGTAGAGACTGGTGACAAATTTACCAAAACCAAGTCCCTGTGGAGTCACTGGTTTCAAAGACTAAAAAAACACAGTGAACATCATCACTAAAATCAAATCAGATGACTTCCTAACCAGCAAATGGCGCCATACTATGACACCTACACAGAATTTTGAAAAAAGCAGACCTCTTTATTCCCAATACCTTTCAAGGTTATTGGTCTGTGGTATTTCTCCAAAACAAACATGATACCATCTCAGACCACACAATTTTACCTTGAGAGAGAGGAGCAATAACATAAGCATTACATCTCTCTTTATTGCCCTGACCAAATCCAGCTAAAGGGACCTACCCTAAGTTATTCCACTTCACATGAAGCACCAATATCCAAGGAGGGCCCAGCAACTGAACCAA
Organism: Rhinoderma darwinii; assembly: GCF_050947455.1. NCBI lineage: Eukaryota > Metazoa > Chordata > Amphibia > Anura > Rhinodermatidae > Rhinoderma > Rhinoderma darwinii. Next base: position 270,024 of record NW_027461683.1, on the reverse strand, counting down.
ACAAACCACTTCTGACCAGACATCTCCATTGGAAATTAGATGAACATAATGGAAATGACACAGTGATATGATAGCAATCTCACCATATTACCAATGTAACTATAATGATTTGAGGTACATCTAACTTCAATGTAACAGAATAACATATAAAATATAGTAAAATAATCTAGATAAAATCTCCATGATTATACACAGCCAATCAAAATCAAATGAGAGTACAACATTAACATGAAATGTGTGCAAGTATAAAACAAAATTGGAAACTATACCAAAAAATTTCCAACTTTTTTACAATTAACAGGAAAACACAGAATTAATTCACCCAGAAGTGTATACCCCTTTACAAGCACTTTTTTTTACAAAATGTATTGATTCTATAGTACAACACATGATAGCTACGCATTGGAAAACGTACAAGGTCTGGATATCCTAAGTCTACACAATTTATCATCACACAAAAGCTCTCAAAATCTGCTTCAGTCCTGGTTCTTTATCTAAACCTATGGCACCACTACAGGCATTGGCTTTAAGCCCAATATACATATGAGTCTCCAACCATTTGTAAAACAGCTCTTGGAATATTAGGTGAGTAAATAATGCTATTTCTATTATATTTGTCAGATAGTGGGTACATGAAGAATTTGGAAAAAAAGATAGCGAGCTATGGGAAACTTACTAGATAAGACTTTTGAACATAACAACACAAGAATTGTTATCTTCAAATAAAGGCCTCCTCCTCCCCTTCAGCCTTTCCTCTCCATCTCCAAAATTGGTGTCTTTACCAATTCTTTGCGTTACTTATTATAAAAATCAGCAGACAGTAAATTTCCCATAGCCTAAGACCTCATCATCCAGGAAACCAGTCAGTCCAGAATTCTTAAAAAAATAGTTTCAAATCCCTGCCTATGAGATATCACATACTACTCTGGGACAAATAAGTAGAGACTGGTGGCAAATTTAATCAAAAAACAAGTCCCTGTGGAGTCACTGGCTTCAAAGACTAAAATAACATAATGAACACCATCATGTAAAATAAACTCATATGACTTCCTAACAAGCAAATGGTGCCATACCACAACACCTACATGGAATTTTGAAAAAAAAATATGTCTCTATTCCCAATACCTTCCTATGGGAAACTTACTAGATAAGACTTTTGAACATAACAACACAAGAATTGTTATCTTCAAATAAAGGCCTCCTCCTCCCCTTCAGCCTTGCCTCCCCATCTCCAAAATTGGTGTCTTTACCAATCTTATGTGTCACTTATTGTAAATAGCAGCAAATACTAAAGTTCCTATAGCCTAGGACCTCATAATCCGGAAATCCAGTCAGTACAGAATTCTTAAAAAAATAGTTTCAAACCCCTGGCTATCAGATATCACATACTACTCTGGTACACAGAAGTAGAGACTGGTGACAAATTTACCAAAACCAAGTCCCTGTGGAGTCACTGGTTTCAAAGACTAAAAAAACACAGTGAACACCATCACTAAAATCAAATCAGATGACTTCCTAACTAGCAAATGGCGCCATACTATGACATCTACACAGAATTTTGAAAAAAGCAGAAATCTTTATTCCCAATACCTTTCAAGGTTATTGGTCTGTGGTATTTCTCCAAAACAAACCTGATACCATCTCAGACCACACAATTTTACCTTGAGAGAGAGGAGCAATAACATAAGCATTACATCTCTCTTTATTGCCTTGACCAAATCCAGCTAAAGGGACCTACCCTTAAGTTATTCCACTTCACATGAAGCACCAATATCCAAGGAGGGCCCAGCAACTGAACCAAACAAACCACTTCTGCCCAGACATCTCCATTGGAAATTAGATGAACATAATGGAAATGACACAGTGATATGATAGCAATCTCACCATATTACCAATGTAACTATAATGATTTGAGGTACATCTAACTTCAATGTAACAGAATAACATATAAAATATAGTAAAAGAATCTAGATAAAATCTCCATGATTATACACAGCCAATCAAAATCAAATAAGAGTACAACATTAACATGAAATGTGTGTAAGCATAAAACAAAATTGAAAACTATACCAAAAAATCCCAACTTTTTTACAGTAAACAGGAAAACACAGAATTAATTCACCCAGAAGTGTATACCCCTTTACAAGCACTTTTTTTTACAAAATGTATTGATTCTATAGTACAACACATGATAGCTACGCATTGGAAAACGTACAAGGTCTGAATATCCTAAGTCTACACAATTTATCATCACACAAAAGCTCTCAAAATCTGCTTCAGTCCTGGTTCTTTATCTAAACCTATGGCCCCACTACAGGCATTGGCTTTAAGCCCAATATACATATGAGTCTCCAACCATTTGTAAAACAGCTCTTGGAATATTAGGTGAGTAAATAATGCTACTTCAATTATATTTGTCAGATAGTAAGTACATGAAGAATTTGGAAAAAAAGATAGCGAGCTATGGGAAACTTACTAGTTAAGACTTTTGAACATAACAACACAAGAATTGTTATCTTCAAATAAAGGCCTCCTCCTCCCCTTCAGCCTTTCCTCTCCATCTCCAAAATTGGTGTCTTTACCAATTCTTTGCGTTACTTATTATAAAAATCAGCAGACAGTAAATTTCCCATAGCCTAAGACCTCATCATCCAGGAAACCAGTCATTCCAGAATTCTTAAAAAAATAGTTTCAAATCCCTGCCTATGAGATATCACATACTACTCTGGGACAAATAAGTAGAGACTGGTGGCAAATTTAATCAAAAAACAAGTCCCTGTGGAGTCACTGGCTTCAAAGACTAAAATAACATAATGAACACAATCATGTAAAATAAACTCATATGACTTCCTAACAAGCAAATGGTGCCATGCCACGACACCTACATGGAATTTTGAAAAAAAAATATGTCTCTATTCCCAATACCTTCCTATGGGAAACTTACTAGATAAAACTTTTGAACATAACAACACAAGAATTGTTATCTTCAAATAAAGGCCTCCTCCTCCCCTTCAGCCTTGCCTCTCCATCTCCAAAATTGGTGTCTTTACCAATCTTATGTGTCACTTATTGTAAATAGCAGCAAATACTAAAGTTCCTATAGCCTAGGACCTCATAATCCGGAAATCCAGTCAGTACAGAATTCTTAAAAAAATAATTTCAAACCCCTGGCTATCAGATATCACATACTACTCTGGTACACAGAAGTAGAGACTGGTGACAAATTTACCAAAACCAAGTCCCTGTGGAGTCACTAGTTTCAAAGACTAAAAAAAAAACAGTGAACACCATCACTAAAATAAAATCAGATGACTTCCTAACCAGCAAATGGCGCCATACTATGACACCTACACAGAATTTTGAAAAAAGCAGACCTCTTTATTCCCAATACCTTTTAAGGTTATTGGTCTGTGGTATTTCTCCAAAACAAACATGATACCATCTCAGACCACACAATTTTACCTTGAGAGAGAGGAGCAATAACATAAGCATTACATCTCTCTTTATTGCCTTGACCAAATCCAGCAAAAGGGACCTACCCTAAGTTATTCCACTTCGCATGAAGCACCAATATCCAAGGAGGGCCCAGCAACTGAACCAAACAAACCACTTCTGACCAGACATCTCCATTGGAAATTAGATGAACATAATGGAAATGACACAGTGATATGATAGCAATCTCACCATATTACCAATGTAACTACTATGATTTGAGGTACATCTAACTTCAATGTAACAGAATAACATATAAAATATAGTAAAATAATCTAGATAAAATCTCCATGATTATACACAGCCAATCAAAATCAAATGAGAGTACAACATTAACATGAAATGTGTGCAAGTATAAAACAAAATTGAAAACTATACCAAAAAATCCCAACTTTTTTACAGTAAACAGGAAAACAGAATTAATTCACCCAGAAGTGTATACCCCTTTACAAGCACTTTTTTTTTACAAAATGTATCGATTCTATAGTACAACACATGATAGCTATGCATTGGAAAACGTACAAGGTCTGGATATCCTAAGTCTACACAATTTATCATCACACAAAAGCTCTCAAAATCTGCTTCAGTCCTGGTTCTTTATCTAAACCTATGGCCCCACTACAGGCATTGGCTTTAAGCCCAATATACATATGAGTCTCCAACCATTTGTAAAACAGCTCTTGGAATATTAGGTGAGTAAATAATGCTACTTCAATTATATTTGTCAGATAGTGGGTACATGAAGAATTTGGAAAAAAAGATAGCGAGCTATGGGAAACTTACTAGATAAGACTTTTGAACATAACAACACAAGAATTGTTATCTTCAAATAAAGGCCTCCTCCTCCCCTTCAGCCTTTCCTCTCCATCTCCAAAATTGGTGTCTTTACCAATTCTTTGCGTTACTTATTATAAAAATCAGCAGACAGTAAATTTCCCATAGCCTAAGACCTCATCATCCAGGAAACCAGTCATTCCAGAATTCTTAAAAAAATAGTTTCAAATCCCTGCCTATGAGATATCACATACTACTCTGGGACAAATAAGTAGAGACTGGTGGCAAATTTAATAAAAAAACAGTCCCTATGGAGTCACTGGCTTCAAAGACTAAAATAACATAATGAACACCATCATGTAAAATAAACTCATATGACTTCCTAACAAGCAAATGGTGCCATACCACGACACCTACATGGAATTTTGAAAAAAAAATATGTCTCTATTCCCAATACCTTCCTATGGGAAACTTACTAGATAAGACTTTTGAACATAACAACACAAGAATTGTTATCTTCAAATAAAGGCCTCCTCCTCCCCTTCAGCCTTGCCTCTCCATCTCCAAAATTGGTGTCTTTACCAATCTTATGTGTCACTTATTGTAAATAGCAGCAAATACTAAAGTTCCTATAGCCTAGGACCTGATAATCCGGAAATCCAGTCAGTACAGAATTCTTAAAAAAATAGTTTCAAACCCTTGGCTATCAGATATCACATACTACTCTGGTACACAGAAGTAGAGACTGGTGACAAATTTACCAAAACCAAGTCCCTGTGGAGTCACTGGTTTCAAAGACTAAAAAAAAACAGTGAACACGATCACTAAAATCAAATCAGATGACTTCCTAACCAGCAAATGGCGCCATACTATGACACCTACACAGAATTTTGAAAAAAGCAGACCTCTTTATTCCCAATACCTTTTAAGGTTATTGGTCTGTGGTATTTCTCCAAAACAAACATGATACCATCTCAGACCACACAATTTTACCTTGAGAGAGAGGAGCAATAACATAAGCATTACATCTCTCTTTATTGCCTTGACCAAATCCAGCAAAAGGGACCTACCCTAAGTTATTCCACTTCGCATGAAGCACCAATATCCAAGGAGGGCCCAGCAACTGAACCAAACAAACCACTTCTGACCAGACATCTCCATTGGAAATTAGATGAACATAATGGAAATGACACAGTGATATGATAGCAATCTCACCATATTACCAATGTAACTACTATGATTTGAGGTACATCTAACTTCAATGTAACAGAATAACATATAAAATATAGTAAAATAATCTAGATAAAATCTCCATGATTATACACAGCCAATCAAAATCAAATGAGAGTACAACATTAACATGAAATGTGTGCAAGTATAAAACAAAATTGAAAACTATACCAAAAAATCCCAACTTTTTTACAGTAAACAGGAAAACAGAATTAATTCACCCAGAAGTGTATACCCCTTTACAAGCACTTTTTTTTTACAAAATGTATCGATTCTATAGTACAACACATGATAGCTATGCATTGGAAAACGTACAAGGTCTGGATATCCTAAGTCTACACAATTTATCATCACACAAAAGCTCTCAAAATCTGCTTCAGTCCTGGTTCTTTATCTAAACCTATGGCCCCACTACAGGCATTGGCTTTAAGCCCAATATACATATGAGTCTCCAACCATTTGTAAAACAGCTCTTGGAATATTAGGTGAGTAAATAATGCTACTTCAATTATATTTGTCAGATAGTGGGTACATGAAGAATTTGGAAAAAAAGATAGCGAGCTATGGGAAACTTACTAGATAAGACTTTTGAACATAACAACACAAGAATTGTTATCTTCAAATAAAGGCCTCCTCCTCCCCTTCAGCCTTTCCTCTCCATCTCCAAAATTGGTGTCTTTACCAATTCTTTGCGTTACTTATTATAAAAATCAGCAGACAGTAAATTTCCCATAGCCTAAGACCTCATCATCCAGGAAACCAGTCATTCCAGAATTCTTAAAAAAATAGTTTCAAATCCCTGCCTATGAGATATCACATACTACTCTGGGACAAATAAGTAGAGACTGGTGGCAAATTTAATAAAAAAACAGTCCCTATGGAGTCACTGGCTTCAAAGACTAAAATAACATAATGAACACCATCATGTAAAATAAACTCATATGACTTCCTAACAAGCAAATGGTGCCATACCACGACACCTACATGGAATTTTGAAAAAAAAATATGTCTCTATTCCCAATACCTTCCTATGGGAAACTTACTAGATAAGACTTTTGAACATAACAACACAAGAATTGTTATCTTCAAATAAAGGCCTCCTCCTCCCCTTCAGCCTTGCCTCTCCATCTCCAAAATTGGTGTCTTTACCAATCTTATGTGTCACTTATTGTAAATAGCAGCAAATACTAAAGTTCCTATAGCCTAGGACCTGATAATCCGGAAATCCAGTCAGTACAGAATTCTTAAAAAAATAGTTTCAAACCCTTGGCTATCAGATATCACATACTACTCTGGTACACAGAAGTAGAGACTGGTGACAAATTTACCAAAACCAAGTCCCTGTGGAGTCACTGGTTTCAAAGACTAAAAAAAAACAGTGAACACCATCACTAAAATCAAATCAGATGACTTCCTAACCAGCAAATGGCGCCATACTATGACACCTACACAGAATTTTGAAAAAAGCAGACCTCTTTATTCCCAATACCTTTCAAGGTTATTGGTCTGTGGTATTTCTCAAAAACAAACATGATACCATCTCAGACCACACAATTTTACTTTGAGAGAGAGGAGCAATAACATAAGCATTACATCTCTCTTTATTGCCCTGACCAAATCCAGCTAAAGGGACCTACCCTAAGTTATTCCACTTCACATGAAGCACCAATATCCAAGGAGGTCCCAGCAACTGAACCAAACAAACCACTTCTGACCAGACATCTCCATTGGAAATTAGATGAACATAATGGAAATGACACAGTGATATGATAGCAATCTCACCATATTACCAATGTAACTATAATGATTTGAGGTACATCTAACTTCAATGTAACAGAATAACATATAAAATATAGTAAAATAATCTAGATAAAATCTCCATGATTATACACAGCCAATCAAAATCAAATGAGAGTACAACATTAACATGAAATGTGTGCAAGTATAAAACAAAATTGAAAACTATACCAAAAAATCCCAACTTTTTTACAGTAAACAGGAAAACACAGAATTAATTCACCCAGAAGTGTATACCCCTTTACAAGCACTTTTTTTTTACAAAATGTATCGATTCTATAGTACAACACATGATAGCTATGCATTGGAAAACGTACAAGGTCTGGATATCCTAAGTCTACACAATTTATCATCACACAAAAGCTCTCAAAATCTGCTTCAGTCCTGGTTCTTTATCTAAACCTATGGCACCACTACAGGCATTGGCTATAAGCCCAATATACATATGAGTCTCCAACCATTTGTAAAACAGCTCTTGGTATATTAGGTGAGTAAATAATGCTACTTCAATTATATTTGTCAGATAGTGGGTACATGAAGAATTTGGAAAAAAAGATAGCGAGCTATGGGAAACTTACTAGATAAGACTTTTGAACATAACAGCACAAGAATTGTTATCTTCAAATAAAGGCCTCCTCCTCCCCTTCAGCCTTTCCTCTCCATCTCCAAAATTGGTGTCTTTACCAATTCTTTGCGTTACTTATTATAAAAATCAGCAGACAGTAAAGTTCCCATAGCCTAAGACCTCATCATCCAGGAAACCAGTCAGTCCAGAATTCTTAAAAAAATAGTTTCAAATCCCTGCCTATGAGATATCACATACTACTCTGGGACAAATAAGTAGAGACTGGTGGCAAATTTAATCAAAAAACAAGTCCCTATGGAGTCACTGGCTTCAAAGACTAAAATAACATAATGAACACCATCATGTAAAATAAACTCATATGACTTCCTAACAAGCAAATGGTGCCATACCACGACACCTACATGGAATTTTGAAAAAAAAATACGTCTCTATTCCCAATACCTTCCTATGGGAAACTTACTAGATAAGACTTTAGAACATAACAACACAAGAATTGTTATCTTCAAATAAAGGCCTCCTCCTCCCCTTCAGCCTTGCCTCTCCATCTCCAAAATTGGTGTCTTTACCAATCTTATGTGTCACTTATTGTAAATAGCAGCAAATACTAAAGTTCCTATAGCCTAGGACCTCATAATCCGGAAATCCAGTCAGTACAGAATTCTTAAAAAAATAGTTTCAAACCCTTGGCTATCAGATATCACATACTACTCTGGTACACAGAAGTAGAGACTGGTGACAAATTTACCAAAATCAAGTCCCTGTGGAGTCACTGGTTTCAAAGACTAAAAAAAACAGTGAACACCATCACTAAAATCAAATCAGATGACTTCCTAACCAGCAAATGGCGCCATACTATGACACCTACACAGCATTTTGAAAAAAGCAGACCTCTTTATTCCCAATACCTTTCAAGGTTATTGGTCTGTGGTATTTCTCAAAAACAAACATGATACCATCTCAGACCACACAATTTTACCTTGAGAGAAAGGAGCAATAACATAAGCATTACATCTCTCTTTATTGCCCTGACCAAATCCAGCAAAAGGGACCTACCCTAAGTAATTCCACATCACATGAAGCACCAATATCCAAGGAGGGCCCAGCAACTGAACCAAACAAACCACTTCTGACCAGACATCTCCATTGGAAATTAGATGAACATAATGGAAATGACACAGTGATATGATAGCAATCTCACCATATTACCAATGTAACTATAATGATTTGAGGTACATCTAACTTCAATGTAACAGAATAACATATAAAATATAGTAAAAGAATCTAGATAAAATCTCCATGATTATACACAGCCAATCAAAATCAAATGAGAGTACAACATTAACATGAAATGTGTGCAAGTATAAAACAAAATTGAAATCTATACCAAAAAATCCCAACTTTTTTACAGTAAACAGGAAAACAGAATTAATTCACCCAGAAGTGTATACCCCTTTACAAGCACTTTTTTTTTACAAAATGTATCGATTCTATAGTACAACACATGATAGCTATGCATTGGAAAACGTACAAGGTCTGGATATCCTAAGTCTACACAATTTATCATCACACAAAAGCTCTCAAAATCTGCTTCAGTCCTGGCTCTTTATCTAAACCTATGGCACCACTACAGGCACTGGCTATTAGCCCAATATACATATGAGTCTCCAACCATTTGTAAAACAGCTCTTGGTATATTAGGTGAGTAAATAATGCTACTTCAATTATATTTGTCAGATAGTGGGTACATGAAGAATTTGGAAAAAAAGATAGCGAGCTATGGGAAACTTACTAGATAAGACTTTTGAACATAACAACACAAGAATTGTTATCTTCAAATAAAGGCCTCCTCCTCCCCTTCAGCCTTTCCTCTCCATCTCCAAAATTGGTGTCTTTACCAATTCTTTGCGTTACTTATTATAAAAATCAGCAGACAGTAAAGTTCCCATAGCCTAAGACCTCATCATCCAGGAAACCAGTCAGTCCAGAATTCTTAAAAAAATAGTTTCAAATCCCTGCCTATGAGATATCACATACTACTCTGGGACAAATAAGTAGAGACTGGTGGCAAATTTAATCAAAAAACAAGTCCCTATGGAGTCACTGGCTTCAAAGACTAAAATAACATAATGAACACCATCATGTAAAATAAACTCATATGACTTCCTAACAAGCAAATGGTGCCATACCACGACACCTACATGGAATTTTGAAAAAAAAATATGTCTCTATTCCCAATACCTTCCTATGGGAAACTTACTAGATAAGACTTTTGAACATAACAACACAAGAATTGTTATCTTCAAATAAAGGCCTCCTCCTCCCCTTCAGCCTTGCCTCCCCATCTCCAAAATTGGTGTCTTTACCAATCTTATGTGTCACTTATTGTAAATAGCAGCAAATACTAAAGTTCCTATAGCCTAGGACCTCATAATCCGGAAATCCAGTCAGTACAGAATTCTTAAAAAAATAGTTTCAAACCCCTGGCTATCAGATATCACATACTACTCTGGTACACAGAAGTAGAGACTGGTGACAAATTTACCAAAACCAAGTCCCTGTGGAGTCACTGGTTTCAAAGACTAAAAAAACACAGTGAACACCATCACTAAAATCAAATCAGATGACTTCCTAACTAGCAAATGGCGCCATACTATGACATCTACACAGAATTTTGAAAAAAGCAGAAATCTTTATTCCCAATACCTTTCAAGGTTATTGGTCTGTGGTATTTCTCCAAAACAAACCTGATACCATCTCAGACCACACAATTTTACCTTGAGAGAGAGGAGCAATAACATAAGCATTACATCTCTCTTTATTGCCTTGACCAAATCCAGCTAAAGGGACCTACCCTTAAGTTATTCCACTTCACATGAAGCACTAATATCCAAGGAGGGCCCAGCAACTGAACCAAACAAACCACTTCTGCCCAGACATCTCCATTGGAAATTAGATGAACATAATGGAAATGACACAGTGATATGATAGCAATCTCACCATATTACCAATGTAACTATAATGATTTGAGGTACATCTAACTTCAATGTAACAGAATAATATATAAAATATAGTAAAAGAATCTAGATAAAATCTCCATGATTATACACAGCCAATCAAAATCAAATAAGAGTACAACATTAACATGAAATGTGTGTAAGCATAAAACAAAATTGAAAACTATACCAAAAAATCCCAACTTTTTTACAGTAAACAGGAAAACACAGAATTAATTCACCCAGAAGTGTATACCCCTTTACAAGCACTTTTTTTTACAAAATGTATTGATTCTATAGTACAACACATGATAGCTACGCATTGGAAAACGTACAAGGTCTGAATATCCTAAGTCTACACAATTTATCATCACACAAAAGCTCTCAAAATCTGCTTCAGTCCTGGTTCTTTATCTAAACCTATGGCCCCACTACAGGCATTGGCTTTAAGCCCAATATACATATGAGTCTCCAACCATTTGTAAAACAGCTCTTGGAATATTAGGTGAGTAAATAATGCTACTTCAATTATATTTGTCAGATAGTAAGTACATGAAGAATTTGGAAAAAAAGATAGCGAGCTATGGGAAACTTACTAGTTAAGACTTTTGAACATAACAACACAAGAATTGTTATCTTCAAATAAAGGCCTCCTCCTCCCCTTCAGCCTTTCCTCTCCATCTCCAAAATTGGTGTCTTTACCAATTCTTTGCGTTACTTATTATAAAAATCAGCAGACAGTAAATTTCCCATAGCCTAAGACCTCATCATCCAGGAAACCAGTCATTCCAGAATTCTTAAAAAAATAGTTTCAAATCCCTGCCTATGAGATATCACATACTACTCTGGGACAAATAAGTAGAGACTGGTGGCAAATTTAATCAAAAAACAAGTCCCTGTGGAGTCACTGGCTTCAAAGACTAAAATAACATAATGAACACAATCATGTAAAATAAACTCATATGACTTCCTAACAAGCAAATGGTGCCATACCACGACACCTACATGGAATTTTGAAAAAAAAATATGTCTCTATTCCCAATACCTTCCTATGGGAAACTTACTAGATAAAACTTTTGAACATAACAACACAAGAATTGTTATCTTCAAATAAAGGCCTCCTCCTCCCCTTCAGCCTTGCCTCTCCATCTCCAAAATTGGTGTCTTTACCAATCTTATGTGTCACTTATTGTAAATAGCAGCAAATACTAAAGTTCCTATAGCCTAGGACCTCATAATCCGGAAATCCAGTCAGTACAGAATTCTTAAAAAAATAATTTCAAACCCCTGGCTATCAGATATCACATACTACTCTGGTACACAGAAGTAGAGACTGGTGACAAATTTACCAAAACCAAGTCCCTGTGGAGTCACTAGTTTCAAAGACTAAAAAAAAAACAGTGAACACCATCACTAAAATAAAATCAGATGACTTCCTAACCAGCAAATGGCGCCATACTATGACACCTACACAGAATTTTGAAAAAAGCAGACCTCTTTATTCCCAATACCTTTTAAGGTTATTGGTCTGTGGTATTTCTCCAAAACAAACATGATACCATCTCAGACCACACAATTTTACCTTGAGAGAGAGGAGCAATAACATAAGCATTACATCTCTCTTTATTGCCTTGACCAAATCCAGCAAAAGGGACCTACCCTAAGTTATTCCACTTCGCATGAAGCACCAATATCCAAGGAGGGCCCAGCAACTGAACCAAACAAACCACTTCTGACCAGACATCTCCATTGGAAATTAGATGAACATAATGGAAATGACACAGTGATATGATAGCAATCTCACCATATTACCAATGTAACTACTATGATTTGAGGTACATCTAACTTCAATGTAACAGAATAACATATAAAATATAGTAAAATAATCTAGATAAAATCTCCATGATTATACACAGCCAATCAAAATCAAATGAGAGTACAACATTAACATGAAATGTGTGCAAGTATAAAACAAAATTGAAAACTATACCAAAAAATCCCAACTTTTTTACAGTAAACAGGAAAACAGAATTAATTCACCCAGAAGTGTATACCCCTTTACAAGCACTTTTTTTTTACAAAATGTATCGATTCTATAGTACAACACATGATAGCTATGCATTGGAAAACGTACAAGGTCTGGATATCCTAAGTCTACACAATTTATCATCACACAAAAGCTCTCAAAATCTGCTTCAGTCCTGGTTCTTTATCTAAACCTATGGCCCCACTACAGGCATTGGCTTTAAGCCCAATATACATATGAGTCTCCAACCATTTGTAAAACAGCTCTTGGAATATTAGGTGAGTAAATAATGCTACTTCAATTATATTTGTCAGATAGTAAGTACATGAAGAATTTGGAAAAAAAGATAGCGAGCTATGGGAAACTTACTAGTTAAGACTTTTGAACATAACAACACAAGAATTGTTATCTTCAAATAAAGGCCTCCTCCTCCCCTTCAGCCTTTCCTCTCCATCTCCAAAATTGGTGTCTTTACCAATTCTTTGCGTTACTTATTATAAAAATCAGCAGACAGTAAATTTCCCATAGCCTAAGACCTCATCATCCAGGAAACCAGTCATTCCAGAATTCTTAAAAAAATAGTTTCAAATCCCTGCCTATGAGATATCACATACTACTCTGGGACAAATAAGTAGAGACTGGTGGCAAATTTAATCAAAAAACAAGTCCCTGTGGAGTCACTGGCTTCAAAGACTAAAATAACATAATGAACACAATCATGTAAAATAAACTCATATGACTTCCTAACAAGCAAATGGTGCCATACCACGACACCTACATGGAATTTTGAAAAAAAAATATGTCTCTATTCCCAATACCTTCCTATGGGAAACTTACTAGATAAAACTTTTGAACATAACAACACAAGAATTGTTATCTTCAAATAAAGGCCTCCTCCTCCCCTTCAGCCTTGCCTCTCCATCTCCAAAATTGGTGTCTTTACCAATCTTATGTGTCACTTATTGTAAATAGCAGCAAATACTAAAGTTCCTATAGCCTAGGACCTCATAATCCGGAAATCCAGTCAGTACAGAATTCTTAAAAAAATAATTTCAAACCCCTGGCTATCAGATATCACATACTACTCTGGTACACAGAAGTAGAGACTGGTGACAAATTTACCAAAACCAAGTCCCTGTGGAGTCACTAGTTTCAAAGACTAAAAAAAAAACAGTGAACACCATCACTAAAATAAAATCAGATGACTTCCTAACCAGCAAATGGCGCCATACTATGACACCTACACAGAATTTTGAAAAAAGCAGACCTCTTTATTCCCAATACCTTTTAAGGTTATTGGTCTGTGGTATTTCTCCAAAACAAACATGATACCATCTCAGACCACACAATTTTACCTTGAGAGAGAGGAGCAATAACATAAGCATTACATCTCTCTTTATTGCCTTGACCAAATCCAGCAAAAGGGACCTACCCTAAGTTATTCCACTTCGCATGAAGCACCAATATCCAAGGAGGGCCCAGCAACTGAACCAAACAAACCACTTCTGACCAGACATCTCCATTGGAAATTAGATGAACATAATGGAAATGACACAGTGATATGATAGCAATCTCACCATATTACCAATGTAACTACTATGATTTGAGGTACATCTAACTTCAATGTAACAGAATAACATATAAAATATAGTAAAATAATCTAGATAAAATCTCCATGATTATACACAGCCAATCAAAATCAAATGAGAGTACAACATTAACATGAAATGTGTGCAAGTATAAAACAAAATTGAAAACTATACCAAAAAATCCCAACTTTTTTACAGTAAACAGGAAAACACAGAATTAATTCACCCAGAAGTGTATACCCCTTTACAAGCACTTTTTTTTTACAAAATGTATCGATTCTATAGTACAACACATGATAGCTATGCATTGGAAAACGTACAAGGTCTGGATATCCTAAGTCTACACAATTTATCATCACACAAAAGCTCTCAAAATCTGCTTCAGTCCTGGTTCTTTATCTAAACCTATGGCACCACTACAGGCATTGGCTATAAGCCCAATATACATATGAGTCTCCAACCATTTGTAAAACAGCTCTTGGTATATTAGGTGAGTAAATAATGCTACTTCAATTATATTTGTCAGATAGTGGGTACATGAAGAATTTGGAAAAAAAGATAGCGAGCTATGGGAAACTTACTAGATAAGACTTTTGAACATAACAGCACAAGAATTGTTATCTTCAAATAAAGGCCTCCTCCTCCCCTTCAGCCTTTCCTCTCCATCTCCAAAATTGGTGTCTTTACCAATTCTTTGCGTTACTTATTATAAAAATCAGCAGACAGTAAAGTTCCCATAGCCTAAGACCTCATCATCCAGGAAACCAGTCAGTCCAGAATTCTTAAAAAAATAGTTTCAAATCCCTGCCTATGAGATATCACATACTACTCTGGGACAAATAAGTAGAGACTGGTGGCAAATTTAATCAAAAAACAAGTCCCTATGGAGTCACTGGCTTCAAAGACTAAAATAACATAATGAACACCATCATGTAAAATAAACTCATATGACTTCCTAACAAGCAAATGGTGCCATACCACGACACCTACATGGAATTTTGAAAAAAAAATACGTCTCTATTCCCAATACCTTCCTATGGGAAACTTACTAGATAAGACTTTAGAACATAACAACACAAGAATTGTTATCTTCAAATAAAGGCCTCCTCCTCCCCTTCAGCCTTGCCTCTCCATCTCCAAAATTGGTGTCTTTACCAATCTTATGTGTCACTTATTGTAAATAGCAGCAAATACTAAAGTTCCTATAGCCTAGGACCTCATAATCCGGAAATCCAGTCAGTACAGAATTCTTAAAAAAATAGTTTCAAACCCTTGGCTATCAGATATCACATACTACTCTGGTACACAGAAGTAGAGACTGGTGACAAATTTACCAAAATCAAGTCCCTGTGGAGTCACTGGTTTCAAAGACTAAAAAAAACAGTGAACACCATCACTAAAATCAAATCAGATGACTTCCTAACCAGCAAATGGCGCCATACTATGACACCTACACAGCATTTTGAAAAAAGCAGACCTCTTTATTCCCAATACCTTTCAAGGTTATTGGTCTGTGGTATTTCTCAAAAACAAACATGATACCATCTCAGACCACACAATTTTACCTTGAGAGAAAGGAGCAATAACATAAGCATTACATCTCTCTTTATTGCCCTGACCAAATCCAGCAAAAGGGACCTACCCTAAGTAATTCCACATCACATGAAGCACCAATATCCAAGGAGGGCCCAGCAACTGAACCAAACAAACCACTTCTGACCAGACATCTCCATTGGAAATTAGATGAACATAATGGAAATGACACAGTGATATGATAGCAATCTCACCATATTACCAATGTAACTATAATGATTTGAGGTACATCTAACTTCAATGTAACAGAATAACATATAAAATATAGTAAAAGAATCTAGATAAAATCTCCATGATTATACACAGCCAATCAAAATCAAATGAGAGTACAACATTAACATGAAATGTGTGCAAGTATAAAACAAAATTGAAATCTATACCAAAAAATCCCAACTTTTTTACAGTAAACAGGAAAACAGAATTAATTCACCCAGAAGTGTATACCCCTTTACAAGCACTTTTTTTTTACAAAATGTATCGATTCTATAGTACAACACATGATAGCTATGCATTGGAAAACGTACAAGGTCTGGATATCCTAAGTCTACACAATTTATCATCACACAAAAGCTCTCAAAATCTGCTTCAGTCCTGGCTCTTTATCTAAACCTATGGCACCACTACAGGCACTGGCTATTAGCCCAATATACATATGAGTCTCCAACCATTTGTAAAACAGCTCTTGGTATATTAGGTGAGTAAATAATGCTACTTCAATTATATTTGTCAGATAGTGGGTACATGAAGAATTTGGAAAAAAAGATAGCGAGCTATGGGAAACTTACTAGATAAGACTTTTGAACATAACAACACAAGAAT
This sequence comes from Rhinoderma darwinii, assembly GCF_050947455.1. Classification (NCBI taxonomy): domain Eukaryota; kingdom Metazoa; phylum Chordata; class Amphibia; order Anura; family Rhinodermatidae; genus Rhinoderma; species Rhinoderma darwinii. The sequence continues at coordinate 253,125 of NW_027461683.1, read as the reverse complement.
TGTTATCTTCAAATAAAGGCCTCCTCCTCCCCTTCAGCCTTTCCTCTCCATCTCCAAAATTGGTGTCTTTACCAATTCTTTGCGTTACTTATTATAAAAATCAGCAGACAGTAAAGTTCCCATAGCCTAAGACCTCATCATCCAGGAAACCAGTCAGTCCAGAATTCTTAAAAAAATAGTTTCAAATCCCTGCCTATGAGATATCACATACTACTCTGGGACAAATAAGTAGAGACTGGTGGCAAATTTAATCAAAAAACAAGTCCCTATGGAGTCACTGGCTTCAAAGACTAAAATAACATAATGAACACCATCATGTAAAATAAACTCATATGACTTCCTAACAAGCAAATGGTGCCATACCACGACACCTACATGGAATTTTGAAAAAAAAATATGTCTCTATTCCCAATACCTTCCTATGGGAAACTTACTAGATAAGACTTTTGAACATAACAACACAAGAATTGTTATCTTCAAATAAAGGCCTCCTCCTCCCCTTCAGCCTTGCCTCCCCATCTCCAAAATTGGTGTCTTTACCAATCTTATGTGTCACTTATTGTAAATAGCAGCAAATACTAAAGTTCCTATAGCCTAGGACCTCATAATCCGGAAATCCAGTCAGTACAGAATTCTTAAAAAAATAGTTTCAAACCCCTGGCTATCAGATATCACATACTACTCTGGTACACAGAAGTAGAGACTGGTGACAAATTTACCAAAACCAAGTCCCTGTGGAGTCACTGGTTTCAAAGACTAAAAAAACACAGTGAACACCATCACTAAAATCAAATCAGATGACTTCCTAACTAGCAAATGGCGCCATACTATGACATCTACACAGAATTTTGAAAAAAGCAGAAATCTTTATTCCCAATACCTTTCAAGGTTATTGGTCTGTGGTATTTCTCCAAAACAAACCTGATACCATCTCAGACCACACAATTTTACCTTGAGAGAGAGGAGCAATAACATAAGCATTACATCTCTCTTTATTGCCTTGACCAAATCCAGCTAAAGGGACCTACCCTTAAGTTATTCCACTTCACATGAAGCACTAATATCCAAGGAGGGCCCAGCAACTGAACCAAACAAACCACTTCTGCCCAGACATCTCCATTGGAAATTAGATGAACATAATGGAAATGACACAGTGATATGATAGCAATCTCACCATATTACCAATGTAACTATAATGATTTGAGGTACATCTAACTTCAATGTAACAGAATAATATATAAAATATAGTAAAAGAATCTAGATAAAATCTCCATGATTATACACAGCCAATCAAAATCAAATAAGAGTACAACATTAACATGAAATGTGTGTAAGCATAAAACAAAATTGAAAACTATACCAAAAAATCCCAACTTTTTTACAGTAAACAGGAAAACACAGAATTAATTCACCCAGAAGTGTATACCCCTTTACAAGCACTTTTTTTTACAAAATGTATTGATTCTATAGTACAACACATGATAGCTACGCATTGGAAAACGTACAAGGTCTGAATATCCTAAGTCTACACAATTTATCATCACACAAAAGCTCTCAAAATCTGCTTCAGTCCTGGTTCTTTATCTAAACCTATGGCCCCACTACAGGCATTGGCTTTAAGCCCAATATACATATGAGTCTCCAACCATTTGTAAAACAGCTCTTGGAATATTAGGTGAGTAAATAATGCTACTTCAATTATATTTGTCAGATAGTAAGTACATGAAGAATTTGGAAAAAAAGATAGCGAGCTATGGGAAACTTACTAGTTAAGACTTTTGAACATAACAACACAAGAATTGTTATCTTCAAATAAAGGCCTCCTCCTCCCCTTCAGCCTTTCCTCTCCATCTCCAAAATTGGTGTCTTTACCAATTCTTTGCGTTACTTATTATAAAAATCAGCAGACAGTAAATTTCCCATAGCCTAAGACCTCATCATCCAGGAAACCAGTCATTCCAGAATTCTTAAAAAAATAGTTTCAAATCCCTGCCTATGAGATATCACATACTACTCTGGGACAAATAAGTAGAGACTGGTGGCAAATTTAATCAAAAAACAAGTCCCTGTGGAGTCACTGGCTTCAAAGACTAAAATAACATAATGAACACAATCATGTAAAATAAACTCATATGACTTCCTAACAAGCAAATGGTGCCATACCACGACACCTACATGGAATTTTGAAAAAAAAATATGTCTCTATTCCCAATACCTTCCTATGGGAAACTTACTAGATAAAACTTTTGAACATAACAACACAAGAATTGTTATCTTCAAATAAAGGCCTCCTCCTCCCCTTCAGCCTTGCCTCTCCATCTCCAAAATTGGTGTCTTTACCAATCTTATGTGTCACTTATTGTAAATAGCAGCAAATACTAAAGTTCCTATAGCCTAGGACCTCATAATCCGGAAATCCAGTCAGTACAGAATTCTTAAAAAAATAATTTCAAACCCCTGGCTATCAGATATCACATACTACTCTGGTACACAGAAGTAGAGACTGGTGACAAATTTACCAAAACCAAGTCCCTGTGGAGTCACTAGTTTCAAAGACTAAAAAAAAAACAGTGAACACCATCACTAAAATAAAATCAGATGACTTCCTAACCAGCAAATGGCGCCATACTATGACACCTACACAGAATTTTGAAAAAAGCAGACCTCTTTATTCCCAATACCTTTTAAGGTTATTGGTCTGTGGTATTTCTCCAAAACAAACATGATACCATCTCAGACCACACAATTTTACCTTGAGAGAGAGGAGCAATAACATAAGCATTACATCTCTCTTTATTGCCTTGACCAAATCCAGCAAAAGGGACCTACCCTAAGTTATTCCACTTCGCATGAAGCACCAATATCCAAGGAGGGCCCAGCAACTGAACCAAACAAACCACTTCTGACCAGACATCTCCATTGGAAATTAGATGAACATAATGGAAATGACACAGTGATATGATAGCAATCTCACCATATTACCAATGTAACTACTATGATTTGAGGTACATCTAACTTCAATGTAACAGAATAACATATAAAATATAGTAAAATAATCTAGATAAAATCTCCATGATTATACACAGCCAATCAAAATCAAATGAGAGTACAACATTAACATGAAATGTGTGCAAGTATAAAACAAAATTGAAAACTATACCAAAAAATCCCAACTTTTTTACAGTAAACAGGAAAACAGAATTAATTCACCCAGAAGTGTATACCCCTTTACAAGCACTTTTTTTTTACAAAATGTATCGATTCTATAGTACAACACATGATAGCTATGCATTGGAAAACGTACAAGGTCTGGATATCCTAAGTCTACACAATTTATCATCACACAAAAGCTCTCAAAATCTGCTTCAGTCCTGGTTCTTTATCTAAACCTATGGCCCCACTACAGGCATTGGCTTTAAGCCCAATATACATATGAGTCTCCAACCATTTGTAAAACAGCTCTTGGAATATTAGGTGAGTAAATAATGCTACTTCAATTATATTTGTCAGATAGTAAGTACATGAAGAATTTGGAAAAAAAGATAGCGAGCTATGGGAAACTTACTAGTTAAGACTTTTGAACATAACAACACAAGAATTGTTATCTTCAAATAAAGGCCTCCTCCTCCCCTTCAGCCTTTCCTCTCCATCTCCAAAATTGGTGTCTTTACCAATTCTTTGCGTTACTTATTATAAAAATCAGCAGACAGTAAATTTCCCATAGCCTAAGACCTCATCATCCAGGAAACCAGTCATTCCAGAATTCTTAAAAAAATAGTTTCAAATCCCTGCCTATGAGATATCACATACTACTCTGGGACAAATAAGTAGAGACTGGTGGCAAATTTAATCAAAAAACAAGTCCCTGTGGAGTCACTGGCTTCAAAGACTAAAATAACATAATGAACACAATCATGTAAAATAAACTCATATGACTTCCTAACAAGCAAATGGTGCCATACCACGACACCTACATGGAATTTTGAAAAAAAAATATGTCTCTATTCCCAATACCTTCCTATGGGAAACTTACTAGATAAAACTTTTGAACATAACAACACAAGAATTGTTATCTTCAAATAAAGGCCTCCTCCTCCCCTTCAGCCTTGCCTCTCCATCTCCAAAATTGGTGTCTTTACCAATCTTATGTGTCACTTATTGTAAATAGCAGCAAATACTAAAGTTCCTATAGCCTAGGACCTCATAATCCGGAAATCCAGTCAGTACAGAATTCTTAAAAAAATAATTTCAAACCCCTGGCTATCAGATATCACATACTACTCTGGTACACAGAAGTAGAGACTGGTGACAAATTTACCAAAACCAAGTCCCTGTGGAGTCACTAGTTTCAAAGACTAAAAAAAAAACAGTGAACACCATCACTAAAATAAAATCAGATGACTTCCTAACCAGCAAATGGCGCCATACTATGACACCTACACAGAATTTTGAAAAAAGCAGACCTCTTTATTCCCAATACCTTTTAAGGTTATTGGTCTGTGGTATTTCTCCAAAACAAACATGATACCATCTCAGACCACACAATTTTACCTTGAGAGAGAGGAGCAATAACATAAGCATTACATCTCTCTTTATTGCCTTGACCAAATCCAGCAAAAGGGACCTACCCTAAGTTATTCCACTTCGCATGAAGCACCAATATCCAAGGAGGGCCCAGCAACTGAACCAAACAAACCACTTCTGACCAGACATCTCCATTGGAAATTAGATGAACATAATGGAAATGACACAGTGATATGATAGCAATCTCACCATATTACCAATGTAACTACTATGATTTGAGGTACATCTAACTTCAATGTAACAGAATAACATATAAAATATAGTAAAATAATCTAGATAAAATCTCCATGATTATACACAGCCAATCAAAATCAAATGAGAGTACAACATTAACATGAAATGTGTGCAAGTATAAAACAAAATTGAAAACTATACCAAAAAATCCCAACTTTTTTACAGTAAACAGGAAAACAGAATTAATTCACCCAGAAGTGTATACCCCTTTACAAGCACTTTTTTTTTACAAAATGTATCGATTCTATAGTACAACACATGATAGCTATGCATTGGAAAACGTACAAGGTCTGGATATCCTAAGTCTACACAATTTATCATCACACAAAAGCTCTCAAAATCTGCTTCAGTCCTGGTTCTTTATCTAAACCTATGGCCCCACTACAGGCATTGGCTTTAAGCCCAATATACATATGAGTCTCCAACCATTTGTAAAACAGCTCTTGGAATATTAGGTGAGTAAATAATGCTACTTCAATTATATTTGTCAGATAGTGGGTACATGAAGAATTTGGAAAAAAAGATAGCGAGCTATGGGAAACTTACTAGATAAGACTTTTGAACATAACAACACAAGAATTGTTATCTTCAAATAAAGGCCTCCTCCTCCCCTTCAGCCTTTCCTCTCCATCTCCAAAATTGGTGTCTTTACCAATTCTTTGCGTTACTTATTATAAAAATCAGCAGACAGTAAATTTCCCATAGCCTAAGACCTCATCATCCAGGAAACCAGTCATTCCAGAATTCTTAAAAAAATAGTTTCAAATCCCTGCCTATGAGATATCACATACTACTCTGGGACAAATAAGTAGAGACTGGTGGCAAATTTAATAAAAAAACAGTCCCTATGGAGTCACTGGCTTCAAAGACTAAAATAACATAATGAACACCATCATGTAAAATAAACTCATATGACTTCCTAACAAGCAAATGGTGCCATACCACGACACCTACATGGAATTTTGAAAAAAAAATATGTCTCTATTCCCAATACCTTCCTATGGGAAACTTACTAGATAAGACTTTTGAACATAACAACACAAGAATTGTTATCTTCAAATAAAGGCCTCCTCCTCCCCTTCAGCCTTGCCTCTCCATCTCCAAAATTGGTGTCTTTACCAATCTTATGTGTCACTTATTGTAAATAGCAGCAAATACTAAAGTTCCTATAGCCTAGGACCTGATAATCCGGAAATCCAGTCAGTACAGAATTCTTAAAAAAATAGTTTCAAACCCTTGGCTATCAGATATCACATACTACTCTGGTACACAGAAGTAGAGACTGGTGACAAATTTACCAAAACCAAGTCCCTGTGGAGTCACTGGTTTCAAAGACTAAAAAAAAACAGTGAACACCATCACTAAAATCAAATCAGATGACTTCCTAACCAGCAAATGGCGCCATACTATGACACCTACACAGAATTTTGAAAAAAGCAGACCTCTTTATTCCCAATACCTTTCAAGGTTATTTGTCTGTGGTATTTCTCAAAAACAAACATGATACCATCTCAGACCACACAATTTTACTTTGAGAGAGAGGAGCAATAACATAAGCATTACATCTCTCTTTATTGCCCTGACCAAATCCAGCTAAAGGGACCTACCCTAAGTTATTCCACTTCACATGAAGCACCAATATCCAAGGAGGTCCCAGCAACTGAACCAAACAAACCACTTCTGACCAGACATCTCCATTGGAAATTAGATGAACATAATGGAAATGACACAGTGATATGATAGCAATCTCACCATATTACCAATGTAACTATAATGATTTGAGGTACATCTAACTTCAATGTAACAGAATAACATATAAAATATAGTAAAATAATCTAGATAAAATCTCCATGATTATACACAGCCAATCAAAATCAAATGAGAGTACAACATTAACATGAAATGTGTGCAAGTATAAAACAAAATTGAAAACTATACCAAAAAATCCCAACTTTTTTACAGTAAACAGGAAAACACAGAATTAATTCACCCAGAAGTGTATACCCCTTTACAAGCACTTTTTTTTTACAAAATGTATCGATTCTATAGTACAACACATGATAGCTATGCATTGGAAAACGTACAAGGTCTGGATATCCTAAGTCTACACAATTTATCATCACACAAAAGCTCTCAAAATCTGCTTCAGTCCTGGTTCTTTATCTAAACCTATGGCACCACTACAGGCATTGGCTATAAGCCCAATATACATATGAGTCTCCAACCATTTGTAAAACAGCTCTTGGTATATTAGGTGAGTAAATAATGCTACTTCAATTATATTTGTCAGATAGTGGGTACATGAAGAATTTGGAAAAAAAGATAGCGAGCTATGGGAAACTTACTAGATAAGACTTTTGAACATAACAGCACAAGAATTGTTATCTTCAAATAAAGGCCTCCTCCTCCCCTTCAGCCTTTCCTCTCCATCTCCAAAATTGGTGTCTTTACCAATTCTTTGCGTTACTTATTATAAAAATCAGCAGACAGTAAAGTTCCCATAGCCTAAGACCTCATCATCCAGGAAACCAGTCAGTCCAGAATTCTTAAAAAAATAGTTTCAAATCCCTGCCTATGAGATATCACATACTACTCTGGGACAAATAAGTAGAGACTGGTGGCAAATTTAATCAAAAAACAAGTCCCTATGGAGTCACTGGCTTCAAAGACTAAAATAACATAATGAACACCATCATGTAAAATAAACTCATATGACTTCCTAACAAGCAAATGGTGCCATACCACGACACCTACATGGAATTTTGAAAAAAAAATACGTCTCTATTCCCAATACCTTCCTATGGGAAACTTACTAGATAAGACTTTTGAACATAACAACACAAGAATTGTTATCTTCAAATAAAGGCCTCCTCCTCCCCTTCAGCCTTGCCTCTCCATCTCCAAAATTGGTGTCTTTACCAATCTTATGTGTCACTTATTGTAAATAGCAGCAAATACTAAAGTTCCTATAGCCTAGGACCTCATAATCCGGAAATCCAGTCAGTACAGAATTCTTAAAAAAATAGTTTCAAACCCTTGGCTATCAGATATCACATACTACTCTGGTACACAGAAGTAGAGACTGGTGACAAATTTACCAAAATCAAGTCCCTGTGGAGTCACTGGTTTCAAAGACTAAAAAAAACAGTGAACACCATCACTAAAATCAAATCAGATGACTTCCTAACCAGCAAATGGCGCCATACTATGACACCTACACAGCATTTTGAAAAAAGCAGACCTCTTTATTCCCAATACCTTTCAAGGTTATTGGTCTGTGGTATTTCTCAAAAACAAACATGATACCATCTCAGACCACACAATTTTACTTTGAGAGAAAGGAGCAATAACATAAGCATTACATCTCTCTTTATTGCCCTGACCAAATCCAGCAAAAGGGACCTACCCTAAGTAATTCCACATCACATGAAGCACCAATATCCAAGGAGGGCCCAGCAACTGAACCAAACAAACCACTTCTGACCAGACATCTCCATTGGAAATTAGATGAACATAATGGAAATGACACAGTGATATGATAGCAATCTCACCATATTACCAATGTAACTATAATGATTTGAGGTACATCTAACTTCAATGTAACAGAATAACATATAAAATATAGTAAAAGAATCTAGATAAAATCTCCATGATTATACACAGCCAATCAAAATCAAATGAGAGTACAACATTAACATGAAATGTGTGCAAGTATAAAACAAAATTGAAAACTATACCAAAAAATCCCAACTTTTTTACAGTAAACAGGAAAACAGAATTAATTCACCCAGAAGTGTATACCCCTTTACAAGCACTTTTTTTTTACAAAATGTATCGATTCTATAGTACAACACATGATAGCTATGCATTGGAAAACGTACAAGGTCTGGATATCCTAAGTCTACACAATTTATCATCACACAAAAGCTCTCAAAATCTGCTTCAGTCCTGGCTCTTTATCTAAACCTATGGCACCACTACAGGCACTGGCTATTAGCCCAATATACATATGAGTCTCCAACCATTTGTAAAACAGCTCTTGGTATATTAGGTGAGTAAATAATGCTACTTCAATTATATTTGTCAGATAGTGGATACATGAAGAATTTGGAAAAAAAGATAGCGAGCTATGGGAAACTTACTAGATAAGACTTTTGAACATAACAACACAAGAATTGTTATCTTCAAATAAAGGCCTCCTCCTCCCCTTCAGCCTTTCCTCTCCATCTCCAAAATTGGTGTCTTTACCAATTCTTTGCGTTACTTATTATAAAAATCAGCAGACAGTAAAGTTCCCATAGCCTAAGACCTCATCATCCAGGAAACCAGTCAGTCCAGAATTCTTAAAAAAATAGTTTCAAATCCCTGCCTATGAGATATCACATACTACTCTGGGACAAATAAGTAGAGACTGGTGGCAAATTTAATCAAAAAACAAGTCCCTATGGAGTCACTGGCTTCAAAGACTAAAATAACATAATGAACACCATCATGTAAAATAAACTCATATGACTTCCTAACAAGCAAATGGTGCCATACCACGACACCTACATGGAATTTTGAAAAAAAAATATGTCTCTATTCCCAATACCTTCCTATGGGAAACTTACTAGATAAGACTTTTGAACATAACAACACAAGAATTGTTATCTTCAAATAAAGGCCTCCTCCTCCCCTTCAGCCTTGCCTCTCCATCTCCAAAATTGGTGTCTTTACCAATCTTATGTGTCACTTATTGTAAATAGCAGCAAATACTAAAGTTCCTATAGCCTAGGACCTCATAATCCGGAAATCCAGTCAGTACAGAATTCTTAAAAAAATAGTTTCAAACCCTTGGCTATCAGATATCACATACTACTCTGGTACACAGAAGTAGAGACTGGTGACAAATTTACCAAAACCAAGTCCCTGTGGAGTCACTGGTTTCAAAGACTAAAAAAAAACAGTGAACACCATCACTAAAATCAAATCAGATGACTTCCTAACCAGCAAATGGCGCCATACTATGACACCTACACAGAATTTTGAAAAAACCAGACCTCTTTATTCCCAATACCTATCAAGGTTATTGGTCTGTGGTATTTCTCAAAAACAAACATGATACTATCTCAGACCACACAATTTTACTTTGAGAGAAAGGAGCAATAACATAAGCATTACATCTCTCTTTATTGCCCTGACCAAATCCAGCTAAAGGGACCTACCCTAAGTAATTCCACATCACATGAAGCACCAATATCCAAGGAGGGACCAGCAACTGAACCAAACAAACCACTTCTGACCAGACATCTCCATTGGAAATTAGATGAACATAATGGAAATGACACAGTGATATGATAGCAATCTCACCATATTACCAATGTAACTACTATGATTTGAGGTACATCTAACTTCAATGTAACAGAATAACATATAAAATATAGTAAAAGAATCTAGATAAAATCTCCATGATTATACACAGCCAATCAAAATCAAATGAGAGTACAACATTAACATGAAATGTGTGCAAGTATAAAAATAAATTGAAAACTATACCAAAAAATTTCCAACTTTTTTACAATAAACAGGAAAACACAGAATTAATTCACCCAGAAGTGTATACCCCTTTACAAGCACTTTTTTTTACAAAATGTATTGATTCTATAGTACAACACATGATAGCTATGCATTGGAAAACGTACAAGGTCTGGATATCCTAAGTCTACACAATTTATCATCACACAAAAGCTCTCAAAATCTGCTTCAGTCCTGGTTCTTTATCTAAACCTATGGCACCACTACAGGCATTGGCTTTAAGCCCAATATACATATGAGTCTCCATCCATTTGTAAAACAGCTTTTGGAATATTAGGTGAGTAAATAATGCTACTTCTATTATATTTGTCAGATAGTGGGTACAAGAAGAATTTGGAAAAAAAGATAGCGAGCTATGGGAAACTTACTAGATAAGACTTTTGAACATAACAACACAAGAATTGTTATCTTCAAATAAAGGCCTCCTCCTCCCCTTCAGCCTTTCCTCTCCATCTCCAAAATTGGTGTCTTTACTAATTCTTTGTGTTACTTATTATAAAAATCAGCAGACAGTAAAGTTCCCATAGCCTAAGACCTCATCATCCAGGAAACCAGTCAGTCCAGAATTCATAAAAAAAATAGTTTCAAATCCCTGCCTATGAGATATCACATACTACTCTGGGACAAATAAGTAGAGACTGGTGGCAAATTTAATAAAAAAACTAGTCCCATGGAGTCACTGGCTTCAAAGACTAAAATAACATAATGAACACCATCATGTAAAATAAACTCATATGACTTCCTAACAAGCAAATGGTGCCATACCACGACACCTACATGGAATTTTGAAAAAAATATATGTCTCTATTCCCAATACCTTCCTATGGGAAACTTACTAGATAAGACTTTTGAACATAACAACACAAGAATTGTTATCTTCAAATAAAGGCCTCCTCCTCCCCTTCAGCCTTGCCTCTCCATCTCCAAAATTGGTGTCTTTACCAATCTTATGTTTCAATTATTGTAAATAGCAGCAAATACTAAAGTTCCTATAGCCTAGGACCTCATAATCCGGAAATCCAGTCAGTACAGAATTCTTAAAAAAATAGTTTCAAACCCCTGGCTATCAGATATCACATACTACTCTGGTACACAGAAGTAGAGACTGGTGACAAATTTACCAAAACCAAGTCCCTGTGGAGTCACTGGTTTCAAAGACTAAAAAAACACAGTGAACACCATCACTAAAATCAAATCAGATGACTTCCTAACCAGCAAGTGGCGCCATACTATGACACCTACACAGAATTTTGAAAAAAGCAGACCTCTTTATTCCCAATACCTTTCAAGGTTATTGGTCTGTGGTATTTCTCCAAAACAAACATGATACCATCTCAGACCACACAATTTTACCTTGAGAGAGAGGAGCAATAACATAAGCATTACATCTCTCTTTATTGCCCTGACCAAATCCAGCTAAAGGGACCTACCCTAAGTTATTCCACTTCACATGAAGCACCAATATCCAAGGAGGGCCCAGCAACTGAACCAAACAAACCACTTCTGACCAGACATCTCCATTGGAAATTAGATGAACATAATGGAAATGACACAGTGATATGATAGCAATCTCACCATATTACCAATGTAACTATAATGATTTGAGGTACATCTAACTTCAATGTAACAGAATAACATATAAAATATAGTAAAAGAATCTAGATAAAATCTCCATGATTATACACAGCCAATCAAAATCAAATGAGAGTACAACATTAACATGAAATGTGTGTAAGTATAAAACAAAATTGAAAACTATACCAAAAAATCCCAACTTTTTTACAGTAAACAGGAAAACACAGAATTAATTCACCCAGAAGTGTATACCCCTTTACAAGCACTTTTTTTTTTACAAAATGTATTGATTCTATAGTACAACACATGATAGCTATGCATTGGAAAACGTACAAGGTCTGGATATCCTAAGTCTACACAATTTATCATCACACAAAAGCTCTCAAAATCTGCTTCAGTCCTGGTTCTTTATCTAAACCTATGGCACCACTACAGGCATTGGCTTTAAGCCCAATATACATATGAGTCTCCAACCATTTGTAAAACAGCTCTTGGTATATTAGGTGAGTAAATAATGCTACTTCTATTATATTTGTCAGATAGTGGGTACATGAAGAATTTGGAAAAAAAGATAGCGAGCTATGGGAAACTTACTAGATAAGACTTTTGAACATAACAACACAAGAATTATCTTCAAATAAAGGCCTCCTCCTCCCCTTCAGCCTTTCCTCTCCATCTCCAAAATTGGTGTCTTTACCAATTCTTTGCGTTACTTATTATAAAAATCAGCAGACAGTAAAGTTCCCATAGCCTAAGACCTCATCATCCAGGAAACCAGTCAGTCCAGAATTCATAAAAAAAATAGTTTCAAATCCCTGCCTATGAGATATCACATACTACTCTGGGACAAATAAGTAGAGACTGGTGGCAAATTTAATCAAAAAACAAGTCCCTATGGAGTCACTGGCTTCAAAGACTAAAATAACATAATGAACACCATCATGTAAAATAAACTCATATGACTTCCTAACAAGCAAATGGTGCCATACCACGACACCTACATGGAATTTTGAAAAAAATATATGTCTCTATTCCCAATACCTTCCTATGGGAAACTTACTAAATAAGACTTTTGAACATAACAACACAAGAATTGTTATCTTCAAATAAAGGCCTCCTCCTCCCCTTCAGCCTTGCCTCTCCATCTCCAAAATTGGTGTCTTTACCAATCTTATGTTTCATTTATTGTAGATAGCAGCAAATACTAAAGTTCCTATAGCCTAGGACCTCATAATGCGGAAATCCAGTCAGTACAGAATTCTTAAAAAAATAGTTTCAAACCCCTGGCTGTCAGATATCACATACTTCTCTGGTACACAGAAGTAGAGACTGGTGACAAATTTACCAAAACCAAGTCCCTGTGGAGTCACTGGTTTCAAAGACTAAAAAAACATAGTGAACACCATCACTAAAATCAAATCAGATGACTTCCTAACCAGCAAATGGCGCCATACTATGACACCTACACAGAATTTTGAAAAAAGCAGACCTCTTTATTCCCAATACTTTTCAAGGTTATTGGTCTGTGGTATTTCTCCAAAACAAACATGATACCATCTGAGACCACACAATTTTACCTTGAGAGAGAGAGGAGCAATAACATAAGCATTACATCTCTCTTTATTGCCCTGACCAAATCCAACTAAAGGGACCTACCCTAAGTTATTCCACTTCACATGAAGCACCAATATCCAAGGAGGGCCCAGCAACTGAACCAAACAAACCACTTCTGACCAGACATCTCCATTGGAAATTAGATGAACATAATGGAAATGACACAGTGATATGATAGCAATCTCACCATATTACCAATGTAACTATAATAATTTGAGGTACATCTAACTTCAATGTAACAGAATAACATATAAAATATAGTAAAATAATCTAGATAAAATCTCCATGATTATACACAGCCAATCAAAATCAAATGAGAGTACAACATTAACATGAAATGTGTGCAAGTATAAAACAAAATTGAAAACTATACCAAAAAATGTCCAACTTTTTTACAATAAACAGGAAAACACAGAATTAATTCACCCAGAAGTGTATACCCCTTTACTAGTACTTTTTTTTTACAAAATGTATTGATTCTATAGTACAACACATGATAGCTACGCATTGGAAAACGTACAAGGTCTGGATATCCTAAGTCTACACAATTTATCATCACACAAAAGCTCTCAAAATCTGCTTCAGTCCTGGTTCTTTATCTAAACCTATGGCACCACTACAGGCATTGGCTTTAAGCCCAATATACATATGAGTCTCCAACCATTTGTAAAACAGCTCTTTGAATATTAGGTGAGTAAATAATGCTACTTCTATTATATTTGTCAGATAGTGGGTACAAGAAGAATTTGGAAAAAAAGATAGCGAGCTATGGGAAACTTACTAGATAAGACTTTTGAACATAACAACACAAGAATTGTTATCTTCAAATAAAGGCCTCCTCCTCCCCTTCAGCCTTTCCTCTCCATCTCCAAAATTGGTGTCTTTACCAATTCTTTGCGTTACTTATTATAAAAATCAGCAGACAGTAAAGTTCCCATAGCCTAAGACCTCATCATCAAGGAAACCAGTCAGTCCAGAATTCTTAAAAAAATAGTTTCAAATCCCTGCCTATGAGATATCACATACTACTCTGGAACAAATAAGTAGAGACTGGTGGCAAATTTAATCAAAAAACAAGTCCCTATGGAGTCACTGGCTTCAAAGACTAAAATAACATAATGAACACCATCATGTAAAATAAACTCATATGACTTCCTAACAAGCAAATGGTGCCATACCACGACACCTACATGGAATTTTGAAAATAAAAAAAGTGTCTCTATTCCCAATACCTTCCTATGGGAAACTTACTAGATAAGACTTTTGAACATAACAACACAAGAATTGTTATCTTCAAATAAAGGCCTCCTCCTCCCCTTCAGCCTTGCCTCTCCATCTCCAAAATTGGTGTCTTTACCAATCCTATGTGTCACTTATTGTAAATAGCAGCAAATACTAAAGTTCCTATAGCCTAGGACCTCATAATCCGGAAATCCAGTCAGTACAGAATTCTTAAAAAAATAGTTTCAAACCCCTGGCTATCAGATATCACATACTACTCTGGTACACAGAAGTAGAGACTGGTGACAAATTTACCAAAACCAAGTCCCTGTGGAGTCACTGGTTTCAAAGACTAAAAAAACACAGTGAACACCATCACTAAAATCAAATCAGATGACTTCCTAACCAGCAAGTGGCGCCATACTATGACACCTACACAGAATTTTGAAAAAAGCAGACCTCTTTATTCCCAATACCTTTCAAGGTTACTGGTCTGTGGTATTTCTCCAAAACAAACATGATACCATCTCAGACCACACAATTTTACCTTGAGAGAGAGGAGCAATAACATAAGCATTACATCTCTCTTTATTGCCCTGACCAAATCCAGCTAAAGGGACCTACCCTAAGTTATTCCACTTCACATGAAGCACCAATATCCAAGGAGGGCCCAGCAACTGAACCAAACAAACCACTTCTGACCAGACATCTCCATTGGAAATTAGATGAACATAATGGAAATGACACAGTGATATGATAGCAATCTCACCATATTACCAATGTAACTATAATGATTTGAGGTACATCTAACTTCAATGTAGCAGAATAACATATAAAATATAGTAAAATAATCTAGATAAAATCTCCATGATTATACACAGCCAATCAAAATCAAATGAGAGTACAACATTAACATGAAATGTGTGCAAGTATAAAACAAAATTGAAAACTATACCAAAAAATGTCCAACTTTTTTACAATAAACAGGAAAACACAGAATTAATTCACCCAGAAGTGTATACCCCTTTACTAGTACTTTTTTTTTACAAAATTTATTGATTCTATAGTACAACACATGATAGCTACGCATTGGAAAACGTACAAGGTCTGGATATCCTAAGTCTACACAATTTATCATCACACAAAAGCTCTCAAAATCTGCTTCAGTCCTGGTTCTTTATCTAAACCTATGGCACCACTACAGGCATTGGCTTTAAGCCCAATATACATATCAGTATCCAACCATTTGTAAAACAGCTCTTTGAATATTAGGTGAGTAAATAATGCTACTTCTATTATATTTGTCAGATAGTGGGTACAAGAAGAATTTGGAAAAAAAGATAGCGAGCTATGGGAAACTTACTAGATAAGACTTTTGAACATAACAACACAAGAATTGTTATCTTCAAATAAAGGCCTCCTCCTCCCCTTCAGCCTTTCCTCTCCATCTCCAAAATTGGTGTCTTTACCAATTCTTTGCGTTACTTATTATACAAATCAGCAGACAGTAAAGTTCCCATAGCCTAAGATCTCATCATCAAGGACACCAGTCAGTCCAGAATTCTTAAAAAAATAGTCTCAAATCCCTGCCTATGAGATATCACATACTACTCTGGAACAAATAAGTAGAGACTGGTGGCAAATTTAATAAAAAAACAAGTCCCTATGGAGTCACTGGCTTCAAAGACTAAAATAACATAATGAACACCATCATGTAAAATAAATTCATATGACTTCCTAAAAAGCAAATGGTGCCATACCACGACACCTACATGGAATTTTGAAAAAAAAATATGTCTCTATTCCCAATACCTTCCTATGGGAAACTTACTAGATAAGACTTTTGAACATAACAACACAAGAATTTTTATGTTCAAATAAAGGCCTCCTCCTCCCCTTCAGCCTTGCCTCTCCATCTAAAAAATTGGTGTCTTTACCAATCTTTTGTGTCACTTATTGTAAATAGCAGCAAATACTAAAGTTCCTATAGCCTAGGACCTCATAATCCGGAAATCCAGTCAGTACAGAATTCTTAAAAAAATAGTTTCAAACCCCTAGCTATCAGGTATCACATTCTACTCTGGTACACAGAAGTAGAGACTGGTGACAAATTTTCCAAAACCAAGTCCCTGTGGAGTCACTGGTTTCAAAGACTATAAAAACACAGTGAACACCATCACTAAAATCAAATCAGATGACTTCCTAACCAGCAAATGCTGCCATACTATGACACCTACACAGAATTTTAAAAAAAGCAGACCTCTTTATGCCCAATACCTTTCAAGGTTATTGGTCTGTGGTATTTCTCCAAAACAAACATGATACCATCTCAGACCACACAATTTTACCTTGAGAGAGAGGAGCAATAACATAAGCATTACATCTCTCTTTATTGCCCTGACCAAATCCAGCTAAAGGGACCTACCCTAAGTTGTTCCACTTCACATGAAGCACCAATATCCAAGGAGGGCCCAGCAACTGAACCAAACAAACCACTTCTGACCAGACATCTCCATTGGAAATTAGATGAACATAATGGAAATGACACAATGATATGATAGCAATCTCACCATATTACCAATGTAACTATAATGATTTGAGATACATCTAACTTCAATGTAACAGAATAACATATAAAATATAGTAAAATAATCTAGATAAAATCTCCATGATTATACACAGCCAATCAAAATCAAATGAGAGTACAACATTAACATGAAATGTGTGTAAGTATAAAACAAAATTGAAAGCTATACCAAAAAATCTCAGCTTTTTTACAGTAAACAGGAAAACACAGAATTAATTCACCCAGAATTGTATACCCCTTTACAAGCACTTTTTTTTTTACAAAATGTATTGATTCTATAGTACAACACATGATAGCTATGCATTGGAAAACGTACAAGGTCTGGATATCCTAAGTCTACACAATTTATCATCACACAAAAGCTCTCAAAATCTGCTTCAGTCCTGGTTCTTTATCTAAACCTATGGCACCACTACAGGCATTGGCTTTAAGCCCAATATACATATGAGTCTCCAACCATTTGTAAAACAGCTCTTGGAATATTAGGTGAGTAAATAATGCTACTTCTATTATATTTGTCAGATAGTGGGTACATGAAGAATTTGGAAAAAAGATAGCGAGCTATGGGAAACTTACTAGATAAGACTTTTGAACATAACAACACAAGAATTGTTATCTTCAAATAAAGGCCTTCTCCTCCCCTTCAGCCTTTCCTCTCCATCTCCAAAATTGGTGTCTTTACCAATTCTTTGCGTTACTTATTATAAAAATCAGCAGACAGTAAAGTTCCCATAGCCTAAGACCTCATCATCCAGGAAACCAGTCAGTCCAGAATTCTTAAAAAAATAGTTTCAAATCCCTGCCTATGAGATATCACATACTACTCTGGGACAAATAAGTAGAGACTGGTGGCAAATTTAATAAAAAAACAAGTCCCTATGGAGTCACTGGCTTCAAAGACTAAAATAACATAATGAACACCATCATGTAAAATAAATTCATATGACTTCCTAACATGCAAATGGTGCCATACCACGACACCTACATGGAATTTTGAAAAAAATATATGTCTCTATTCCCAATACCTTCCTATGGGAAACTTACTAGATAAGACTTTTGAACATAACAACACAAGAATAGTTATCTTCAAATAAAGGCCTCCTCCTCCCCTTCAGCCTTGCCTCTCCATCTCCAAAATTGGTGTCTTTACCAATTTTATGTGTCACTTATTGTAAATAGCAGCCAATACTAAAGTTCCTATAGCCTAGGACCTCATAATCCAGAAATCCAGTCAGTACAGAATTCTTAAAAAAATAGTTTCAAACCCCTGGCTATCAGATATCACATACTACTCTGGTACACAGAAGTAGAGACTGGTGACAAATTTACCAAAACCAAGTCCCTGTGGAGTCACTGGTTTCAAAGACTAAAAAAACACAGTGAACACCATCACTAAAATCAAATCAGATGACTTCCTAACCAGCAAATGGCGCCATACTATGACACCTACACAGAATTTTGAAAAAAGCAGACCTCTTTATTCCCAATACCTTTCAAGGTTATTGGTCTGTGGTATTTATCCAAAACAAACCTGATACCATCTCAGACCACACAATTTTACCTTGAGAGAGAGGAGCAATAACATAAGCATTACATCTCTCTTTATTGCCCTGATCAAATCCAGCTAAAGGCACCTACCCTAAGTTATTCCACTTCACATGAAGCACCAATATCCAAGGAGGGCCCAGCAACTGAACCAAACAAACCACTTCTGACCAGACATCTCCATTGGAAATTAGATGAACATAATGGAAATGACACAGTGATATGATAGCAATCTCACCATATTACCAATGTAACTATAATGATTTGAGGTACATCTAACTTCAATGTAACAGAATAACATATAACATATAGTAAAAGAATCTAGTTAAAATCTCCATGATTATACACAGCCAATCAAAATCAAATGAGAGTACAACATTAACATGAAATGTGTGCAAGTATAAAACAAAATTGAAAACTATACCAAAAAATCCCAACTTTTTTACAATAAACAGGAAAAACACAGAATTAATTCACCCAGAAGTGTATACCCCTTTACAAGCACATTTTTTTCCCAAAATGTATATATTCTATAGTACAACACATGATAGATATGCATTGGAAAACGTACAAGGTCTGTATATCCTAAGTCTACACAATTTATCATCACACAAAAGCTCTCAAAATCTGCTTCAGTCCTGGTTCTTTATCTAAACCTATGGCACCACTACAGGCATTGGCTTTAAGCCCAATATACATATGAGTCTCCAACCATTTGTAAAACAGCTCTTGGAATATTAGGTGAGTAAATAATGCTACTTCTATTATATTTGTCAGATAGTGGGTACATGAAGAATTTGGAAAAAAAGATAGCGAGCTATGGGAAACTTACTAGATAAGACTTTTGAACATAACAACACAAGAATTGTTATCTTCAAATAAAGGCCTCCTCCTCCCCTTCAGCCTTTCCTCTCCATCTCCAAAATTGGTGTCTTTACCAATTCTTTGCGTTACTTATTATAAAAATCAGCAGACAGTAAAGTTCCCATAGCCTAAGACCTCATCATCCAGGAAACCAGTCAGTCCAGAATTCTTAAAAAAATTGTTTCAAATCCCTGCCTATGAGATATCACATACTACTCTGGGACAAATAAGTAGAGACTGGTGACAAATTTTATCAAAAAACAAGTCCCTATGGAGTCACTGGCTTCAAAGACTAAAATAACATAATGAACACCATCATGTAAAATAAACTCATATGACTTCCTAACAAGCAAATGGTGCCATACCACGACACCTACATGGAATTTTGAAAAAAAAATATGTCTCTATTTCCAATACCTTCCTATGGGAAACTTACTAGGTAAGACTTTTGAACATAACAACACAAGAATTGTTATCTTCAAATAAAGGCCTCCTCCTCCCCTTCAGCCTTGCCTCTCCATCTCCAAAATTGGTGTCTTTACCAATCTTATGTGTCACTTATTGTAAATAGCAGCAAATACTAAAGTTCCTATAGCCTAGGACCTCATAATCCGGAAATCCAGTCAGTACAGAATTCTTAAAAAAATAGTTTCAAACCCCTGGCTATCAGATATCACATACTTCTCTGGTACACAGAAGTAGAGACTGGTGACAAATTTACCAAAACCAAGTCCCTGTGGAGTCACTGGTTTCAAAGACTAAAAAAACACAGTGAACACCATCACTAAAATCAAATCAGATGACTTCCTAACCAGCAAGTGGCGCCATACTATGACACCTACACAGAATTTTGAAAAAAGCAGACCTCTTTATTCCCAATACTTTTCAAGGTTATTGGTCTGTGGTATTTCTCCAAAACAAACATGATACCATCTGAGACCACACAATTTTACCTTGAGAGAGAGGAGCAATAACATAAGCATTACATCTCCTCGTTACTGCCCTGACCAAATCCAGCTAAAAGGACCTACCCTAAGTTATTCCACTTCACATGAAGCACCAATATCCAAGGAGGGCCCAGCAACTGAACCAAACAAACCACTTCTGACCAGACATCTCCATTGGAAATTAGATGAACATAATGGAAATGACACAGTGATATGATAGCAATCTCACCATATTACCAATGTAACTATAATAATTTGAGGTACATCTAACTTCAATGTAACAGAATAACATATAAAATATAGTAAAATAATCTAGATAAAATCTCCATGATTATACACAGCCAATCAAAATCAAATGAGAGTACAACATTAACATGAAATGTGTGCAAGTATAAAACAAAATTGAAAACTATACCAAAAAATGTCCAACTTTTTTACAATAAACAGGAAAACACAGAATTAATTCACCCAGGAGTGTATACCCCTTTACTAGTACTTTTTTTTTACAAAATGTATTGATTCTATAGTACAACACATGATAGCTACGCATTGGAAAACGTACAAGGTCTGGATATCCTAAGTCTACACAATTTATCATCACACAAAAGCTCTCAAAATCTGCTTCAGTCCTGGTTCTTTATCTAAACCTATGGCACCACTACAGGCATTGGCTTTAATCCCAATATACATATGAGTCTCCAACCATTTGTAAAACAGCGCTTGGAATATTAGGTGAGTAAATAATGCTACTTCTATTATATTTGTCAGATAGTGGGTACATGAAGAATTTGGAAAAAAAGATAGCGAGCTATGGGAAACTTACTAGATAAGACTTTTGAACATAACAACACAAGAATTGTTATCTTCAAATAAAGGCCTCCTCCTCCCCTTCAGCCTTGCCTCTCCATCTCCAAAATTGGTGTCTTTACCAATCTTATGTGTCACTTATTGTAAATAGCAGCAAATACTAAAGTTCCTATAGCCTAGGACCTCATAATCCGGAAATCCAGTCAGTACAGAATTCTTAAAAAAATAGTTTCAAACCCCTGGCTATCAGATATCACATACTACTCTGGTACACAGAAGTAGAGACTGGTGACAAATTTACCAAAAGTAAGTACCTGTGGAGTCACTGGTTTCAAAGACTAAAAAAACACAGTGAACACCATCACTAAAATCAAATCAGATGACTTCCTAACCAGCAAATGGTGCCATACTATGACACCTACACAGAATTTTGAAAAAAGCAGACCTCTTTATGCCCAATACCTTTCAAGGTTATTGGTCTGTGATATTTCTCCAAAACAAACATGATACCATCTCAGACCACACAATTTTACCTTGAGAGAGAGGAGCAATAACATAAGCATTACATCTCTCTTTATTGCCCTGACCAAATCCAGCTAAAGTGACCTACCCTAAGTTATTCCACTTCACATAAAGCACCAATATCCAAGGAGGGCCCAGCAACTGAACCAAACAAACCACTTCTGACCAGACATCTCCATTGGAAATTAGATGAACATAATGGAAATGACACAGTGATATGATAGCAATCTCACCATATTACCAATGTAACTATAATGATTTGAGGTACATCTAACTTCAATGTAACAGAATAACATATAAAATATAGTAAAAGAATCTAGATAAAATCTCCATGATTATACACAGCCAATCAAAATCAAATGAGAGTACAACATTAACATGAAATGTGTGTAAGTATAAAACAAAATTGAAAACTATACCAAAAAATCCCAACTTTTTTACAGTAAACAGGAAAACACAGAATTAATTCACCCAGAAGTGTATACCCCTTTACAAGCACTTTTTTTTTTACAAAATGTATTGATTCTATAGTACAACACATGATAGCTATGCATTGGAAAACGTACAAGGTCTGGATATCCTAAGTCTACACAATTTATCATCACACAAAAGCTCTCAAAATCTGCTTCAGTCCTGGTTCTTTATCTAAACCTATGGCACCACTACAGGCATTGGCTTTAAGCCCAATATACATATGAGTCTCCAACCATTTGTAAAACAGCTCTTGGTATATTAGGTGAGTAAATAATGCTACTTCTATTATATTTGTCAGATAGTGGGTACATGAAGAATTTGGAAAAAAAGATAGCGAGCTATGGGAAACTTACTAGATAAGACTTTTGAACATAACAACACAAGAATTGTTATCTTCAAATAAAGGCCTCCTCCTCCCCTTCAGCCTTTCCTCTCCATCTCCAAAACTGGTGTATTTACCAATTATTTGCGTTACTTATTATAAAAATCAGCAGACAGTAAAGTTCCCATAGCCTAAGACCTCATCATCCAGGAAACCAGTCAGTCCAGAATTCATAAAAAAAATAGTTTCAAATCCCTGCCTATGAGATATCACATACTACTCTGGGACAAATAAGTAGAGACTGGTGGCAAATTTAATCAAAAAACAAGTCCCTATGGAGTCACTGGCTTCAAAGACTAAAATAACATAATGAACACAATCATGTAAAATAAACTCATATGACTTCCTAACAAGCAAATGGTGCCATACCACGACACCTACATGGAATTTTGAAAATAAAAAAAGTGTCTCTATTCCCAATACCTTCCTATGGGAAACTTACTAGATAAGACTTTTGAACATAACAACACAAGAATAGTTATCTTCAAATAAAGGCCTCCTCCTCCCCTTCAGCCTTGCCTCTCCATCTCCAAAATTGGTGTCTTTACCAATTTTATGTGTCACTTATTGTAAATAGCAGCCAATACTAAAGTTCCTATAGCCTAGGACCTCATAATCCAGAAATCCAGTCAGTACAGAATTCTTAAAAAAATAGTTTCAAACCCCTGGCTATCAGATATCACATACTACTCTGGTACACAGAAGTAGAGACTGGTGACAAATTTACCAAAACCAAGTCCCTGTGGAGTCACTGGTTTCAAAGACTAAAAAAACACAGTGAACACCATCACTAAAATCAAATCAGATGACTTCCTAACCAGCAAATGGCGCCATACTATGACACCTACACAGAATTTTGAAAAAAGCAGACCTCTTTATTCCCAATACCTTTCAAGGTTATTGGTCTGTGGTATTTATCCAAAACAAACCTGATACCATCTCAGACCACACAATTTTACCTTGAGAGAGAGGAGCAATAACATAAGCATTACATCTCTCTTTATTGCCCTGATCAAATCCAGCTAAAGGCACCTACCCTAAGTTATTCCACTTCACATGAAGCACCAATATCCAAGGAGGGCCCAGCAACTGAACCAAACAAACCACTTCTGACCAGACATCTCCATTGGAAATTAGATGAACATAATGGAAATGACACAGTGATATGATAGCAATCTCACCATATTACCAATGTAACTATAATGATTTGAGGTACATCTAACTTCAATGTAACAGAATAACATATAACATATAGTAAAAGAATCTAGATAAAATCTCCATGATTATACACAGCCAATCAAAATCAAATGAGAGTACAACATTAACATGAAATGTGTGCAAGTATAAAACAAAATTGAAAACTATACCAAAAAATCCCAACTTTTTTACAATAAACAGGAAAAACACAGAATTAATTCACCCAGAAGTGTATACCCCTTTACAAGCACATTTTTTTCCCAAAATGTATTGATTCTATAGTACAACACATGATAGCTATGCATTGGAAAACGTACAAGGTCTGTATATCCTAAGTCTACACAATTTATCATCACACAAAAGCTCTCAAAATCTGCTTCAGTCCTGGTTCTTTATCTAAACCTATGGCACCACTACAGGCATTGGCTTTAAGCCCAATATACATATGAGTCTCCAACCATTTGTAAAACAGCTCTTGGAATATTAGGTGAGTAAATAATGCTACTTCTATTATATTTGTCAGATAGTGGGTACATGAAGAATTTGGAAAAAAAGATAGCGAGCTATGGGAAACTTACTAGATAAGACTTTTGAACATAACAACACAAGAATTGTTATCTTCAAATAAAGGCCTCCTCCTCCCCTTCAGCCTTTCCTCTCCATCTCCAAAATTGGTGTCTTTACCAATTCTTTGCGTTACTTATTATAAAAATCAGCAGACAGTAAAGTTCCCATAGCCTAAGACCTCATCATCCAGGAAACCAGTCAGTCCAGAATTCTTAATAAAATAGTTTCAAATCCCTGCCTATGAGATATCACATACTACTCTGGGACAAATAAGTAGAGACTGGTGACAAATTTTATCAAAAAACAAGTCCCTATGGAGTCACTGGCTTCAAAGACTAAAATAACATAATGAACACCATCATGTAAAATAAACTCATATGACTTCCTAACAAGCAAATGGTGCCATACCAGGACACCTACATGGAATTTTGAAAAAAAAATATGTCTCTATTTCCAATACCTTCCTATGGGAAACTTACTAGGTAAGACTTTTGAACATAACAACACAAGAATTGTTATCTTCAAATAAAGGCCTCCTCCTCCCCTTCAGCCTTGCCTCTCCATCTCCAAAATTGGTGTCTTTACCAATCTTATGTGTCACTTATTGTAAATAGCAGCAAATACTAAAGTTCCTATAGCCTAGGACCTCATAATGCGGAAATCCAGTCAGTACAGTATTCTTAAAAAAATAGTTTCAAACCCCTGGCTATCAGATATTACATACTACTCTGGTACACAGAAGTAGAGACTGGTGATAAATTTACAAAAACCAAGTCCCTGTGGAGTCACTGGTTTCAAAGACTAAAAAAACACAGTGAAAACCATCGCTAAAATCAAATCAGATGACTTCCTAAGCAGCAAATGGCGCCATACTATGACACCTACACAGAATTTTGAAAAAAGCAGACGTCTTTATTCCCAATACCTTTCAAGGTTATTGGTCTGTGGTATTTCTCCAAAACAAACATGATACCATCTCAGACCACACAATTTTACCTTGAGAGAGAGGAGCAATAACATAAGCATTACATCTCTCTTTATTGCCCTGACCAAATCCAGCTAAAGGGTCCTACCCTAAGTTATTCCACTTCACATGAAGCACCAATATCCAAGGAGGGCCCAGCAACTGAACCAAACAAATCACTTCTGACCAGACATCTCCATTGGAAATTAGATGAACATAATGGAAATGACACAGTGATATGATAGCAATCTCACCATATTACCAATGTAACTATAATGATTTGAGGTACATCTAACTTCAATGTAACAGAATAACATATAAAATATAGTAAAAGAATCTAGATAAAATCTCCATGATTATACACAGCCAATCAAAATCAAATGAGAGTACAACATTAACATGAAATGTGTGCAAGTATAAAACAAAATTGAAAACTATACCAAAAAATCCCAACTTTTTTACAATAAACAGGAAAACACAGAATTAATTCACCCAGAAGTGTATAACCCTTTACAAGCACTTTTTTTTCCCAAAATGTATTGATTCTATAGTACAACACATGATAGCTACGCATTGGAAAATGTACAAGGTCTGGATATCCTAAGTCTACACAATTTATCATCACACAAAAGCTCTCAAAATCTGCTTCAGTCCTGGTTCTTTATCTAAACCTATGGCACCACTACAGGCATTGGCTTTAAGCCCAATATACATATGAGTCTCCAACCATTTGTAAAACAGCTCTTGAAATATTAGGTGAGTAAATAATGCTACTTCTATTATATTTGTCAGATAGTGGGTACATGAAGAATTTGGAAAAAAAGATAGCGAGCTATGAGAAACTTACTAGATAAGACTTTTGAACATAACAACACAAGAATTGTTATCTTCAAATAAAGGCCTCCTCCTCCCCTTCAGCCTTTCCTCTCCATCTCCAAAATTGGTGTCTTTACCAATTCTTTGCGTTACTTATTATAAAAATCAGCAGACAGTAAAGTTCCCATAGCCTAAGACCTCATCATCAAGGAAACCAGTCAGTCCAGAATTCTTTAAAAAATAGTTTCAAATCCCTGCCTATGAGATATCACATACTACTCTGGAACAAATAAGTAGAGACTGGTGGCAAATTTAATCAAAAAACAAGTCCCTGTGGAGTCACTGGCTTCAAAGACTAAAATAACATAATGAACACCATCATGTAAAATAAACTCATATGACTTCCTAACAAGCAAATGGTGCCATACCACGACACCTACATGGAATTTTGAAAATAAAAAAAAGTGTCTCTATTCCCAATACCTTCCTATGGGAAACTTACTAGATAAGACTTTTGAACATAACAACACAAGAATTGTTATCTTCAAATAAAGGCCTCCTCCTCCCCTTCAGCCTTGCCTCTCCATCTCCAAAATTGGTGTCTTTACCAATCTTATGTGTCACTTATTGTAAATAGCAGCAAATACTAAAGTTCCTATAGCCTAGGACCTCATAATCCGGAAATCCAGTCAGTACAGAATTCTTAAAAAAATAGTTT
This sequence comes from Rhinoderma darwinii, assembly GCF_050947455.1. Classification (NCBI taxonomy): domain Eukaryota; kingdom Metazoa; phylum Chordata; class Amphibia; order Anura; family Rhinodermatidae; genus Rhinoderma; species Rhinoderma darwinii. The sequence continues at coordinate 225,933 of NW_027461683.1, read as the reverse complement.
CAAACCCCTGGCTATCAGATATCACATACTACTCTGGTACACAGAAGTAGAGACTGGTGACAAATTTACCAAAACCAAGTCCCTGTGGAGTCACTGGTTTCAAAGACTAAAAAAACACAGTGAACACCATCACTAAAATCAAATCAGATGACTTCCTAACCAGCAAGTGGCGCCATACTATGACACCTACACAGAATTTTGAAAAAAGCAGACCTCTTTATTCCCAATACTTTTCAAGGTTATTGGTCTGTGGTATTTCTCCAAAACAAACATGATACCATCTGAGACCACACAATTTTACCTTGAGAGAGAGGAGCAATAACATAAGCATTACATCTCCTCGTTACTGCCCTGACCAAATCCAGCTAAAAGGACCTACCCTAAGTTATTCCACTTCACATGAAGTACCAATATCCAAGGAGGGCCCAGCAACTGAACCAAACAAACCACTTCTGACCAGACATCTCCATTGGAAATTAGATGAACATAATGGAAATGACACAGTGATATGATAGCAATCTCACCATATTACCAATGTAACTATAATAATTTGAGGTACATCTAACTTCAATGTAACAGAATAACATATAAAATATAGTAAAATAATCTAGATAAAATCTCCATGATTATACACAGCCAATCAAAATCAAATGAGAGTACAACATTAACATGAAATGTGTGCAAGTATAAAACAAAATTGAAAACTATACCAAAAAATGTCCAACTTTTTTACAATAAACAGGAAAACACAGAATTAATTCACCCAGAAGTGTATACCCCTTTACTAGTACTTTTTTTTTACAAAATGTATTGATTCTATAGTACAACACATGATAGCTACGCATTGGAAAACGTACAAGGTCTGGATATCCTAAGTCTACACAATTTATCATCACACAAAAGCTCTCAAAATCTGCTTCAGTCCTGGTTCTTTATCTAAACCTATGGCACCACTACAGGCATTGGCTTTAATCCCAATATACATATGAGTCTCCAACCATTTGTAAAACAGCTCTTGGAATATTAGGTGAGTAAATAATGCTACTTCTATTATATTTGTCAGATAGTGGGTACATGAAGAATTTGGAAAAAAAGATAGCGAGCTATGGGAAACTTACTAGATAAGACTTTTGAACATAACAACACAAGAATTGTTATCTTCAAATAAAGGCCTCCTCCTCCCCTTCAGCCTTTCCTCTCCATCTCCAAAATTGGTGACTTTACCAATTCTTTGCATTACTTATTATAAAAATCAGCAGACAGTAAATTTCCCATAGCCTAAGAACTCATCATCCAGGAAACCAGTCAGTCCAGAATTCTTAAAAAAATAGTTTCAAATCCCTGCCTATGAGATATCACATACTACTCTGGGACAAATAAGTAGAGACTGGTGGCAAATTTAATCAAAAAACAAGTCCCTATGGAGTCACTGGCTTCAAAGACTAAAATAACATAATGAACACCATCATGTAAAATAAACTCATATGACTTCCTAACAAGCAAATGGTGCCATACCACGACACCTACATGGAATTTTGAAAATAAAAAAAAGTGTCTCTATTCCCAATACCTTCCTATGGGAAACTTACTAGATAAGACTTTTGAACATAACAACACAAGAATTGTTATCTTCAAATAAAGGCCTCCTCCTCCCCTTCAGCCTTGCCTCTCCATCTCCAAAATTGGTGTCTTTACCAATCTTATGTGTCACTTATTGTAAATAGCAGCAAATACTAAAGTTCCTATAGCCTAGGACCTCATAATCCGGAAATCCAGTCAGTACAGAATTCTTAAAAAAATAGTTTCAAACCCCTGGCTATCAGATATCACATGCTACTCTGGTACACAGAAGTAGAGACTGGTGACAAATTTATCAAAACCAAGTCCCTGTGGAGTCACTGGTTTCAAAGACTAAAAAAACACAGTGAACACCATCACTAAAATCAAATCAGATGACTTCCTAACCAGCAAGTGGCGCCATACTATGACACCTACACAGAATTTTGAAAAAAGCAGACCTCTTTATTCCCAATACCTTTCAAGGTTATTGGTCTGTGGTATTTCTCCAAAACAAACATGATACCATCTCAGACCACACAATTTTACCTTGAGAGAGAGGAGCAATAACATAAGCATTACATCTCTCTTTATTGCCCTGACCAAATCCAGCTAAAGGGACCTACCCTAAGTTATTCCACTTCACATGAAGCCCCCATATCCAAGGAGGGCCCAGCAACTGAACCAAACAAACCACTTCTGACCAGACATCTCCATTGGAAATTAGATGAACATAATGGAAATGACACAGTGATATGATAGCAATCTCACCATATTACCAATGTAACTATAATGATTTGAGGTACATCTAACTTCAATGTAACAGAATAACATATAAAATATAGTAAAAGAATCTAGATAAAATCTCCATGATTATACACAGCCAATCAAAATCAAATGAGAGTACAACATTAACATGAAATGTGTGTAAGTATAAAACAAAATTGAAAACTATACCAAAAAATCCCAACTTTTTTACAGTAAACAGGAAAACACAGAATTAATTCACCCAGAAGTGTATACCCCTTTACAAGCACTTTTTTTTTACAAAATGTATTGATTCTATAGTACAACACATGATAGCTATGCATTGGAAAACGTACAAGGTCTGGATATCCTAAGTCTACACAATTTATCATCACACAAAAGCTCTCAAAATCTGCTTCAGTCCTGGTTCTTTATCTAAACCTATGGCACCACTACAGGCATTGGCTTTAAGCCCAATATACATATGAGTCTCCAACCATTTGTAAAACAGCTCTTGGTATATTAGGTGAGTAAATAATGCTACTTCTATTATATTTGTCAGATAGTGGGTACATGAAGAATTTGGAAAAAAAGATAGCGAGCTATGGGAAACTTACTAGATAAGACTTTTGAACATAACAACACAAGAATTGTTATCTTCAAATAAAGGCCTCCTCCTCCCCTTCAGCCTTTCCTCTCCATCTCCAAAATTGGTGTCTTTACCAATTCTTTGCGTTACTTATTATAAAAATGAGCAGACAGTAAAGTTCCCATAGCCTAAGACCTCATCATCCAGGAAACCAGTCAGTCCAGAATTCATAAAAAAAATAGCTTCAAATCCCTGCCTATGAGATATCACATACTACTCTGGGACAAATAAGTAGAGACTGGTGGCAAATTTAATCAAAAAACAAGTCCCTATGGAGTCACTGGCTTCAAAGACTAAAATAACATAATGAACACCATCATGTAAAATAAACTCATATGACTTCCTAACAAGCAAATGGTGCCATACCACGACACCTACATGGAATTTTGAAAAAAATATATGTCTCTATTCCCAATACCTTCCTATGGGAAACTTACTAAATAAGACTTTTGAACATAACAACACAAGAATTGTTATCTTCAAATAAAGGCCTCCTCCTCCCCTTCAGCCTTGCCTCTCCATCTCCAAAATTGGTGTCTTTACCAATCTTATGTGTCACTTATTGTAAATAGCAGCAAATACTAAAGTTCCTATAGCCTAGGACCTCATAATCCGGAAATCCAGTCAGTACAGAATTCTTAAAAAAATAGTTTCAAACCCCTGGCTATCAGATATCACATACTACTCTGGTACACAGAAGTAGAGACTGGTGACAAATTTACCAAAACCAAGTCCCTGTGGAGTCACTGGTTTCAAAGACTAAAAAAACACAGTGAACACCATCACTAAAATCAAATCAGATGACTTCCTAACCAGCAAGTGGCGCCATACTATGACACCTACACAGAATTTTGAAAAAAGCAGACCTCTTTATTCCCAATACTTTTCAAGGTTATTGGTCTGTGGTATTTCTCCAAAACAAACATGATACCATCTGAGACCACACAATTTTACCTTGAGAGAGAGGAGCAATAACATAAGCATTACATCTCCTCGTTACTGCCCTGACCAAATCCAGCTAAAAGGACCTACCCTAAGTTATTCCACTTCACATGAAGCACCAATATCCAAGGAGGGCCCAGCAACTGAACCAAACAAACCACTTCTGACCAGACATCTCCATTGGAAATTAGATGAACATAATGGAAATGACACAGTGATATGATAGCAATCTCACCATATTACCAATGTAACTATAATAATTTGAGGTACATCTAACTTCAATGTAACAGAATAACATATAAAATATAGTAAAATAATCTAGATAAAATCTCCATGATTATACACAGCCAATCAAAATCAAATGAGAGTACAACATTAACATGAAATGTGTGCAAGTATAAAACAAAATTGAAAACTATACCAAAAAATGTCCAACTTTTTTACAATAAACAGGAAAACACAGAATTAATTCACCCAGAAGTGTATACCCCTTTACTAGTACTTTTTTTTTACAAAATGTATTGATTCTATAGTACAACACATGATAGCTACGCATTGGAAAACGTACAAGGTCTGGATATCCTAAGTCTACACAATTTATCATCACACAAAAGCTCTCAAAATCTGCTTCAGTCCTGGTTCTTTATCTAAACCTATGGCACCACTACAGGCATTGGCTTTAATCCCAATATACATATGAGTCTCCAACCATTTGTAAAACAGCTCTTGGAATATTAGGTGAGTAAATAATGCTACTTCTATTATATTTGTCAGATAGTGGGTACATGAAGAATTTGGAAAAAAAGATAGCGAGCTATGGGAAACTTACTAGATAAGACTTTTGAACATAACAACACAAGAATTGTTATCTTCAAATAAAGGCCTCCTCCTCCCCTTCAGCCTTTCCTCTCCATCTCCAAAATTGGTGACTTTACCAATTCTTTGCATTACTTATTATAAAAATCAGCAGACAGTAAATTTCCCATAGCCTAAGAACTCATCATCCAGGAAACCAGTCAGTCCAGAATTCTTAAAAAAATAGTTTCAAATCCCTGCCTATGAGATATCACATACTACTCTGGGACAAATAAGTAGAGACTGGTGGCAAATTTAATCAAAAAACAAGTCCCTATGGAGTCACTGGCTTCAAAGACTAAAATAACATAATGAACACCATCATGTAAAATAAACTCATATGACTTCCTAACAAGCAAATGGTGCCATACCACGACACCTACATGGAATTTTGAAAATAAAAAAAAGTGTCTCTATTCCCAATACCTTCCTATGGGAAACTTACTAGATAAGACTTTTGAACATAACAACACAAGAATTGTTATCTTCAAATAAAGGCCTCCTCCTCCCCTTCAGCCTTGCCTCTCCATCTCCAAAATTGGTGTCTTTACCAATCTTATGTGTCACTTATTGTAAATAGCAGCAAATACTAAAGTTCCTATAGCCTAGGACCTCATAATCCGGAAATCCAGTCAGTACAGAATTCTTAAAAAAATAGTTTCAAACCCCTGGCTATCAGATATCACATACTACTCTGGTACACAGAAGTAGAGACTGGTGACAAATTTACCAAAACCAAGTCCCTGTGGAGTCACTGGTTTCAAAGACTAAAAAAACACAGTGAACACCATCACTAAAATCAAATCAGATGACTTCCTAACCAGCAAGTGGCGCCATACTATGACACTGAACACAGAATTTTGAAAAAAGCAGACCTCTTTATTCCCGATACCATTCAAGGTTATTGGTCTGTGGTATTTCTCCAAAACAAACATGATACCATCTCAGACCACACAATTTTACCTTGAGAGAGAGGAGCAATAACATAAGCATTACATCTCTCTTTATTGCCCTGACCAAATCCAGCTAAAGGGACCTACCCTAAGTTATTCCACTTCACATGAAGCCCCCATATCCAAGGAGGGCCCAGCAACTGAACCAAACAAACCACTTCTGACCAGACATCTCCATTGGAAATTAGATGAACATAATGGAAATGACACAGTGATATGATAGCAATCTCACCATATTACCAATGTAACTATAATGATTTGAGGTACATCTAACTTCAATGTAACAGAATAACATATAAAATATAGTAAAAGAATCTAGATAAAATCTCCATGATTATACACAGCCAATCAAAATCAAATGAGAGTACAACATTAACATGAAATGTGTGTAAGTATAAAACAAAATTGAAAACTATACCAAAAAATCCCAACTTTTTTACAGTAAACAGGAAAACACAGAATTAATTCACCCAGAAGTGTATACCCCTTTACAAGCACTTTTTTTTTACAAAATGTATTGATTCTATAGTACAACACATGATAGCTATGCATTGGAAAACGTACAAGGTCTGGATATCCTAAGTCTACACAATTTATCATCATACAAAAGCTCTCAAAATCTGCTTCAGTCCTGGTTCTTTATCTAAACCTATGGCACCACTACAGGCATTGGCTTTAAGCCCAATATACATATGAGTCTCCAACCATTTGTAAAACAGCTCTTGGTATATTAGGTGAGTAAATAATGCTACTTCTATTATATTTGTCAGATAGTGGGTACATGAAGAATTTGGAAAAAAAGATAGCGAGCTATGGGAAACTTACTAGATAAGACTTTTGAACATAACAACACAAGAATTGTTATCTTCAAATAAAGGCCTCCTCCTCCCTTCAGCCTTTCCTCTCCATCTCCAAAATTGGTGTCTTTACCAATTCTTTGCGTTACTTATTATAAAAATGAGCAGACAGTAAAGTTCCCATAGCCTAAGACCTCATCATCCAGGAAACCAGTCAGTCCAGAATTCATAAAAAAAATAGCTTCAAATCCCTGCCTATGAGATATCACATACTACTCTGGGACAAATAAGTAGAGACTGGTGGCAAATTTAATCAAAAAACAAGTCCCTATGGAGTCACTGGCTTCAAAGACTAAAATAACATAATGAACACCATCATGTAAAATAAACTCATATGACTTCCTAACAAGCAAATGGTGCCATACCACGACACCTACATGGAATTTTGAAAAAAATATATGTCTCTATTCCCAATACCTTCCTATGGGAAACTTACTAAATAAGACTTTTGAACATAACAACACAAGAATTGTTATCTTCAAATAAAGGCCTCCTCCTCCCCTTCAGCCTTGCCTCTCCATCTCCAAAATTGGTGTCTTTACCAATCTTATGTGTCACTTATTGTAAATAGCAGCAAATACTAAAGTTCCTATAGCCTAGGACCTCATAATCCGGAAATCCAGTCAGTACAGAATTCTTAAAAAAATAGTTTCAAACCCCTGGCTATCAGATATCACATACTACTCTGGTACACAGAAGTAGAGACTGGTGACAAATTTACCAAAAGTAAGTACCTGTGGAGTCACTGGTTTCAAAGACTAAAAAAACACAGTGAACACCATCACTAAAATCAAATCAGATGACTTCCTAACCAGCAAATGGTGCCATACTATGACACCTACACAGAATTTTGAAAAAAGCAGACCTCTTTATGCCCAATACCTTTCAAGGTTATTGGTCTGTGGTATTTCTCCAAAACAAACATGATACCATCTCAGACCACACAATTTTACCTTGAGAGAGAGGAGCAATAACATAAGCATTACATCTCTCTTTATTGCCCTGACCAAATCCAGCTAAAGGGACATACCCTAAGTTATTCCACTTCACATAAAGCACCAATATCCAAGGAGGGCCCAGCAACTGAACCAAACAAACCACTTCTGACCAGACATCTCCATTGGAAATTAGATGAACATAATGGAAATGACACAGTGATATGATAGCAATCTCACCATATTACCAATGTAACTATAATGATTTGAGGTACATCTAACTTCAATGTAACAGAATAACATATAAAATATAGTAAAAGAATCTAGATAAAATCTCCATGATTATACACAGCCAATCAAAATCAAATGAGAGTACAACATTAACATGAAATGTGTGTAAGTATAAAACAAAACTGAAAACTATACCAAAAAATCCCAACTTTTTTACAGTAAACAGGAAAACACTGAATTAATTCACCCAGAAGTGTATACCCCTTTACAAGCACTTTTTTTTTTACAAAATGTATTGATTCTATAGTACAACACATGATAGCTATGCATTGGAAAACGTACAAGGTCTGGATATCCTAAGTCTACACAATTTATCATCACACAAAAGCTCTCAAAATCTGCTTCAGTCCTGGTTCTTTATCTAAACCTATGGCACCACTACAGGCATTGGCTTTAAGCCCAATATACATATGAGTCTCCAACCATTTGTAAAACAGCTTTTGGTATATTAGGTGAGTAAATAATGCTACTTCTATTATATTTGTCAGATAGTGGGTACATGAAAAATTTGGAAAAAAAGATAGCCAGCTATGGGAAACTTACTAGATAAGACTTTTGAACATAACAACACAAGAATAGTTATCTTCAAATAAAGGCCTCCTCCTCCCCTTCAGCCTTTCCTCTCCGTCTCCAAAATTGGTGTCTTTACCAAATCTTTGCGTTACTTATTATAAAAATCAGCAGACAGTAAAGTTCCCATAGCCTAAGACCTCATCATCCAGGAAACCAGTCAGTCCAGAATTCTTAAAAAAATAGTTTCAAATCCCTGCCTATGAGATATCACATACTACTCTGGGACAAATAAGTAGAGACTGGTGGCAAATTTAATCAAAAAACACGTCCCTATGGAGTCACTGGCTTCAAAGACTAAAATAACATAATGAACACCATCATGTAAAATAAACTCATATGACTTCCTAACAAGCAAATGGTGCCATACCACGACACCTACATGGAATTTTGAAAAAAAAATATGTCTCTATTCCCAATACCTTCCTATGGGAAACTTACTAGATAAGACTTTTGAACATAACAACACAAGAATTGTTATCTTCAAATAAAGGCCTCCTCCTCCCCTTCAGCCTTGCCTGTCCATCTCCAAAATTGGTGTCTTTACCAATCTTATGTGTCACTTACTGTAAATAGCAGCAAATACTAAAGTTCCTATAGCCTAGGACCTCATAATCCGGAAATCCAGTCAGAACAGAATTCTTAAAAAAATAGTTTCAAACCCCTGGCTATCAGATATCACATACTACTCTGGTACACAGAAGTAGAGACTGGTGACAAATTTACCAAAAGTAAGTACCTGTGGAGTCACTGGTTTCAAAGACTAAAAAAACACAGTGAACACCATCACTAAAATCAAATCAGATGACTTCCTAACCAGCAAATGGTGCCATACTATGACACCTACACAGAATTTTGAAAAAAGCAGAACTCTTTATTCCCAATACCTTTCAAGGTTATTGGTCTGTGGTATTTCTCCAAAACAAACCTGATACCATCTCAGACCACACAATTTTACCTTGAGAGAGAGGAGCAATAACATAAGCATTACATCTCTCTTTATTGCCCTGACCAAATCCAGCTAAAGGGACCTACCCTAAGTTATTCCACTTCACATGAAGCACCAATATCCAAGGAGGGCCCAGCAACTGAACCAAACAAACCACTTCTGACCAGACATCTCCATTGGAAATTAGATGAACATAATGGAAATGACACAGTGATATGATAGCAATCTCACCATATTACCAATGTAACTATAATGATTTGAGGTACATCTAACTTCAATGTAACAGAATAACATATAAAATATAGTAAAAGAATCTAGATAAAATCTCCATGATTATACACAGCCAATCAAAATCAAATGAGAGTACAACATTAACATGAAATGTGTGTAAGTATAAAACAAAATTGAAAACTATACCAAAAAATCCCAACTTTTTTACAGTAAACAGGAAAACACAGAATTAATTCACCCAGAAGTGTATACCCCTTTACAAGCACTTTTTTTTTACAAAATGTATTGATTCTATAGTACAACACATGATAGCTATGCATTGGAAAACGTACAAGGTCTGGATATCCTAAGTCTACACAATTTATCATCACACAAAAGCTCTCAAAATCTGCTTCAGTCCTGGTTCTTTATCTAAACCTATGGCACCACTACAGGCATTGGCTTTAAGCCCAATATACATATGAGTCTCCAACCATTTGTAAAACAGCTCTTGGTATATTAGGTGAGTAAATAATGCTACTTCTATTATATTTGTCAGATAGTGGGTACATGAAGAATTTGGAAAAAAAGATAGCGAGCTATGGGAAACTTACTAGATAAGACTTTTGAACATAACAACACAAGAATTGTTATCTTCAAATAAAGGCCTCCTCCTCCCCTTCAGCCTTTCCTCTCCATCTCCAAAATTGGTGTCTTTACCAATTCTTTGCGTTACTTATTATAAAAATGAGCAGACAGTAAAGTTCCCATAGCCTAAGACCTCATCATCCAGGAAACCAGTCAGTCCAGAATTCATAAAAAAAATAGCTTCAAATCCCTGCCTATGAGATATCACATACTACTCTGGGACAAATAAGTAGAGACTGGTGGCAAATTTAATCAAAAAACAAGTCCCTATGGAGTCACTGGCTTCAAAGACTAAAATAACATAATGAACACCATCATGTAAAATAAACTCATATGACTTCCTAACAAGCAAATGGTGCCATACCACGACACCTACATGGAATTTTGAAAAAAATATATGCCTCTATTCCCAATACCTTCCTATGGGAAACTTACTAAATAAGACTTTTGAACATAACAACACAAGAATTGTTATCTTCAAATAAAGGCCTCCTCCTCCCCTTCAGCCTTGCCTCTCCATCTCCAAAATTGGTGTCTTTACCAATCTTATGTGTCACTTATTGTAAATAGCAGCAAATACTAAAGTTCCTATAGCCTAGGACCTCATAATCCGGAAATCCAGTCAGTACAGAATTCTTAAAAAAATAGTTTCAAACCCCTGGCTATCAGATATCACATACTACTCTGGTACACAGAAGTAGAGACTGGTGACAAATTTACCAAAAGTAAGTACCTGTGGAGTCACTGGTTTCAAAGACTAAAAAAACACAGTGAACACCATCACTAAAATCAAATCAGATGACTTCCTAACCAGCAAATGGTGCCATACTATGACACCTACACAGAATTTTGAAAAAAGCAGACCTCTTTATGCCCAATACCTTTCAAGGTTATTGGTCTGTGGTATTTCTCCAAAACAAACATGATACCATCTCAGACCACACAATTTTACCTTGAGAGAGAGGAGCAATAACATAAGCATTACATCTCTCTTTATTGCCCTGACCAAATCCAGCTAAAGTGACCTACCCTAAGTTATTCCACTTCACATAAAGCACCAATATCCAAGGAGGGCCCAGCAACTGAACCAAACAAACCACTTCTGACCAGACATCTCCATTGGAAATTAGATGAACATAATGGAAATGACACAGTGATATGATAGCAATCTCACCATATTACCAATGTAACTATAATGATTTGAGGTACATCTAACTTCAATGTAACAGAATAACATATAAAATATAGTAAAAGAATCTAGATAAAATCTCCATGATTATACACAGCCAATCAAAATCAAATGAGAGTACAACATTAACATGAAATGTGTGTAAGTATAAAACAAAATTGAAAACTATACCAAAAAATCCCAACTTTTTTACAGTAAACAGGAAAACACAGAATTAATTCACCCAGAAGTGTATACCCCTTTACAAGCACTTTTTTTTTTTACAAAATGTATTGATTCTATAGTACAACACATGATAGCTATGCATTGGAAAACGTACAAGGTCTGGATATCCTAAGTCTACACAATTTATCATCACACAAAAGCTCTCAAAATCTGCTTCAGTCCTGGTTCTTTATCTAAACCTATGGCACCACTAGAGGCATTGGCTTTAAGCCCAATATACATATGAGTCTCCAACCATTTGTAAAACAGCTTTTGGTATATTAGGTGAGTAAATAATGCTACTTCTATTATATTTGTCAGATAGTGGGTACATGAAAAATTTGGAAAAAAAGATAGCCAGCTATGGGAAACTTACTAGATAAGACTTTTGAACATAACAACACAAGAATAGTTATCTTCAAATAAAGGCCTCCTCCTCCCCTTCAGCCTTTCCTCTCCGTCTCCAAAATTGGTGTCTTTACCAAATCTTTGCGTTACTTATTATAAAAATCAGCAGACAGTAAAGTTCCCATAGCCTAAGACCTCATCATCCAGGAAACCAGTCAGTCCAGAATTCTTAAAAAAATAGTTTCAAATCCCTGCCTATGAGATATCACATACTACTCTGGGACAAATAAGTAGAGACTGGTGGCAAATTTAATCAAAAAACACGTCCCTATGGAGTCACTGGCTTCAAAGACTAAAATAACATAATGAACACCATCATGTAAAATAAACTCATATGACTTCCTAACAAGCAAATGGTGCCATACCACGACACCTACATGGAATTTTGAAAAAAAAATATGTCTCTATTCCCAATACCTTCCTATGGGAAACTTACTAGATAAGACTTTTGAACATAACAACACAAGAATTGTTATCTTCAAATAAAGGCCTCCTCCTCCCCTTCAGCCTTGCCTGTCCATCTCCAAAATTGGTGTCTTTACCAATCTTATGTGTCACTTACTGTAAATAGCAGCAAATACTAAAGTTCCTATAGCCTAGGACCTCATAATCCGGAAATCCAGTCAGAACAGAATTCTTAAAAAAATAGTTTCAAACCCCTGGCTATCAGATATCACATACTACTCTGGTACACAGAAGTAGAGACTGGTGACAAATTTACCAAAAGTAAGTACCTGTGGAGTCACTGGTTTCAAAGACTAAAAAAACACAGTGAACACCATCACTAAAATCAAATCAGATGACTTCCTAACCAGCAAATGGTGCCATACTATGACACCTACACAGAATTTTGAAAAAAGCAGACCTCTTTATGCCCAATACCTTTCAAGGTTATTGGTCTGTGGTATTTCTCCAAAACAAACATGATACCATCTCAGACCACACAATTTTACCTTGAGAGAGAGGAGCAATAACATAAGCATTACATCTCTCTTTATTGCCCTGACCAAATCCAGCTAAAGTGACCTACCCTAAGTTATTCCACTTCACATAAAGCACCAATATCCAAGGAGGGCCCAGCAACTGAACCAAACAAACCACTTCTGACCAGACATCTCCATTGGAAATTAGATGAACATAATGGAAATGACACAGTGATATGATAGCAATCTCACCATATTACCAATGTAACTATAATGATTTGAGGTACATCTAACTTCAATGTAACAGAATAACATATAAAATATAGTAAAAGAATCTAGATAAAATCTCCATGATTATACACAGCCAATCAAAATCAAATGAGAGTACAACATTAACATGAAATGTGTGTAAGTATAAAACAAAATTGAAAACTATACCAAAAAATCCCAACTTTTTTACAGTAAACAGGAAAACACAGAATTAATTCACCCAGAAGTGTATACCCCTTTACAAGCACTTTTTTTTTACAAAATGTATTGATTCTATAGTACAACACATGATAGCTATGCATTGGAAAACGTACAAGGTCTGGATATCCTAAGTCTACACAATTTATCATCACACAAAAGCTCTCAAAATCTGCTTCAGTCCTGGTTCTTTATCTAAACCTATGGCACCACTACAGGCATTGGCTTTAAGCCCAATATACATATGAGTCTCCAACCATTTGTAAAACAGCTTTTGGTATATTAGGTGAGTAAATAATGCTACTTCTATTATATTTGTCAGATAGTGGGTACATGAAGAATTTGGAAAAAAAGATAGCGACCTATGGGAAACTTACTAGATAAGACTTTTGAACATAACAACACAAGAATTGTTATCTTCAAATAAAGGCCTCCTCCTCCCCTTCAGCCTTTCCTCTCCATCTCCAAAATTGGTGTTTTTACCAATTTTTTGCGTTACTTATTATAAAAATCAGCAGACAGTAAAGTTCCCATAGCCTAAGACCTCATCATCCAGGAAACCAGTCAGTCCAGAATTCTTAAAAAAATAGTTTCAAATCCCTGCCTATGAGATATCACATACTACTCTGGGACAAATAAGTAGAGACTGGTGGCAAATTTAATCAAAAAACAAGTCCCTATGGAGTCACTGGCTTCAAAGACTAAAATAACATAATGAACACCATCATGTAAAATAAACTCATATGACTTCCTAACAAGCAAATGGTGCCATACCACGACACCTACATGGAATTTTGAAAAAAATATGTCTCTATTCCCAATACCTTCCTATGGGAAACTTACTAGATAAGACTTTTGAACATAACAACACAAGAATTGTTATCTTCAAATAAAGGCCTCCTCCTCCCCTTCAGCCTTGCCTCTCCATCTCCAAAATTGGTGTATTTACCAATCTTATGTGTCACTTATTGTAAATAGCAGCAAATACTAAAGTTCCTATAGCCTAGGACCTCATAATCCGGAAATCCAGTCAGTACAGAATTCTTAAAAAAATAGTTTCAAACCCCTGGCTATCAGATATCACATACTACTCTGGTACACAGAAGTAGAGACTGGTGACAAATTTACCAAAACCAAGTCCCTGTGGAGTCACTGGTTTCAAAGACTAAAAAAACACAGTGAACACCATCACTAAAATCAAATCAGATGACTTCCTAACCAGCAAATGGCGCCATACTATGACATCTACACAGAATTTTGAAAAAAGCAGAAATCTTTATTCCCAATACCTTTCAAGGTTATTGGTCTGTGGTATTTCTCCAAAACAAACCTGATACCATCTCAGACCACACAATTTTACCTTGAGAGAGAGGAGCAATAACATAAGCATTACATCTCTCTTTATTGCCCTGACCAAATCCAGCTAAAGGGACCTACGCTTAGGTTATTCCACTTCACATGAAGCACCAATATCCAAGGAGGGCCCAGCAACTGAACCAAACAAACCACTTCTGACCAGACATCTCCATTGGAAATTAGATGAACATAATGGAAATGACACAGTGATATGATAGCAATCTCACCATATTACCAATGTAACTATAATGATTTAAGGTGCGTCTAACTTCAATGTAACAGAATAACATATAAAATATAGTAAAAGAATCTAGATAAAATCTCCATGATTATACACAGCCAATCAAAATCAAATGAGAGTACAACATTAACATGAAATGTGTGCAAGTATAAAACAAAATTGAAAACTATACCAAAAAATCCCAACTTTTTTACAATAAACAGGAAAACACAGAATTAATTCACCCAGAAGTGTATACCCCTTTACAAGCACTTTTTTTTCCAAAATGTATTGATTCTATAGTACAACACATGATAGCTACACATTGGAAAACGTACAAGGTCTGGATATCCTAAGTCTACACAATTTATCATCACACAATAGCTCTCAAAATCTGCTTCAGTCCTGGTTCTTTATCTAAACCTATGGCACCACTACAGGCATTGGATTTAAGCTCAATATACATATGAGTCTCCAACCATTTGTAAAACAGCTCTTGGTATATTAGGTGAGTAAATAATGCTACTTCTATTATATTTGTCAGATAGTGGGTACATGAAGAATTTGGAAAAAAAGATAGCGAGCTATGGGAAACTTACTAGATAAGACTTTTGAACATAACAACACAAGAATTGTTATCTTCAAATAAAGGCCTCCTCCTTTCCTTCAGCCTTTAATCTCCATCTCCAAAATTGGTGTCTTTACCAATTCTTTGCGTTACTTATTATAAAAATCAGCAGACAGTAAAGTTCCCATAGCCTAAGACCTCATCATCCAGGAAACCAGTCAGTCCAGAATTCTTAAAAAAATAGTTTCAAATCCCTGCCTATGAGATATCACATACTACTCTGGGACAAATAAGTAGAGACTGGTGGCAAATTTAATCAAAAAACAAGTCCCTATGGAGTCACTGGCTTCAAAGACTAAAATAACATAATGAACACCATCATGTAAAATAAATTCATATGACTTCCTAACATGCAAATGGTGCCATACCAAGACACCTACATGGAATTTTGAAAAACAAATATGTCTCTATTCCCAATACCTTCCTATGGGAAACTTACTAGATAAGACTTTTGAACATAACAACACAAGAATTGTTATCTTCAAATAAAGGCCTCCTCCTCCCCTTCAGCCTTGCCTCTCCATCTCCAAAATTGGTGTCTTTACCAATCTTATGTGTCACTTATTGTAAATAGCAGCAAATACTAAAGTTCCTATAGCCTAGGACCTCATAATCCGGAAATCCAGTCAGTACAGAATTCTTAAAAAAATAGTTTCAAACCCCTGGCTATCAGATATCACATACTACTCTGGTACACAGAAGTAGAGACTGGTGACAAATTTACCAAAACCAAGTCCCTGTGGAATCACTGGTTTCAAAGACTAAAAAAACACAGTGAACACCATCGCTAAAATCAAATCAGATGACTTCCTAACCAGCAAATGGCGCCATACTATGACACCTACACAGAATTTTGAAAAAAGCAGACCTCTTTATGCCCTATACCTTTCAAGGTTATTGGTCTGTGGTATTTCTCCAAAACAAACATGATACCATTTCAGACCACACAATTTTACCTTGAGAGAGAGGAGCAATAACATAAGCATTACATCTCTCTTTATTGCCCTGACCAAATCCAGCTAAAGGGACCTACCCTAAGTTATTCCACTTCACATGAAGCACCAATATCCAAGGAGGGCCCAGCAACTGAACCAAACAAACCACTTCTGACCAGACATCTCCATTGGAAATTAGATGAACATAATGGAAATGACACAGTGATATGATAGCAATCTCACCATATTACCAATGTAACTATAATGATTTGAGGTACATCTAACTTCAATGTAACAGAATAACATATAAAATATAGTAAAAGAATCTAGATAAAATCTCCATGATTATACACAGCCAATCAAAATCAAATGAGAGTACAACATTTACATGAAATGTGTGTAAGTATAAAACAAAATTGAAAACTATACCAAAAAATCCCAACTTTTTTACAGTAAACAGGAAAACACAGAATTAATTCACCCAGAAGTGTATACCCCTTTACAAGCACTTTTTTTTACAAAATGTATTGATTCTATAGTACAACACATGATAGCTACGCATTGGAAAACGTACAAGGTCTGGATATCCTAAGTCTACACAATTTATCATCACACAAAAGCTCTCAAAATCTGCTTCAGTCCTGGTTCTTTATCTAAGCCTATGGCACCACTACAGGCATTGGCTTAAGCCCAATATACATATGAGTCTCCAACCATTTGTAAAACAGCTTTTGGTATATTAGGTGAGTAAATAATGCTACTTCTATTATATTTGTCAGATAGTGGGTACATGAAGAATTTGGAAAAAAAGATAGCGAGCTATGGGAAACTTACTAGATAAGACTTTTGAACATAACAACACAAGAATTGTTATCTTCAAATAAAGGCCTCCTCCTCCCCTTCAGCCTTTCCTCTCCATCTCCAAAATTGTGTCTTTACCAATTCTTTGCGTTACTTATTATAAAAATCAGCAGACAGTAAAGTTCCCATAGCCTAAGACCTCATCATCCAGGAAACCAGTCAGTCCAGAATTCTTAAAAAAATAGTTTCAAATCCCTGCCTATGAGATATCACATACTACTCTGGGACAAATAAGTAGAGACTGGTGGCAAATTTAATAAAAAAACAAGTCCCTATGGAGTCACTGGCTTCAAAGACTAAAATAACATAATGAACACCATCATGTAAAATAAATTCATATGACTTCCTAACATGCAAATGGTGCCATACCACGACACCTACATGGAATTTTGAAAAAAACATATGTCTCTATTCACAATACCTTCCTATGGGAAACTTACGAGATAAGACTTTTGAACATAACAACACAAGAATAGTTATCTTCAAATAAAGGCCTCCTCCTCCCCTTCAGCCTTGCCTCTCCATCTCCAAAATTGGTGTCTTTACCAATCTTATGTGTCACTTATTGTAAATAGCAGCCAATACTAAAGTTCCTATAGCCTAGGACCTCATAATCCAGAAATCCAGTCAGTACAGAATTCTTAAAAAAATAGTTTCAAATCCCTGGCTATCAGATATCACATACTACTCTGGTACACAGAAGTAGAGACTGGTGACAAATTTACCAAAACCAAGTCCCTGTGGAGTCACTGGTTTCAAAGACTAAAAAAACACAGTGAACACCATCACTAAAATCAAATCAGATGACTTCCTAACCAGCAAATGGCGCCATACTATGACACCTACACAGAATTTTGAAAAAAGCAGACCTCTTTATTCCCAATACCTTTCAAGGTTATTGGTCTGTGGTATTTCTCCAAAACAAACCTGATACCATCTCAGACCACACAATTTTACCTTGAGAGAGAGGAGCAATAACATAAGCATTACATCTCTCTTTATTGCCCTGATCAAATCCAGCTAAAGGG
Source organism: Rhinoderma darwinii (assembly GCF_050947455.1). Taxonomy (NCBI): domain Eukaryota; kingdom Metazoa; phylum Chordata; class Amphibia; order Anura; family Rhinodermatidae; genus Rhinoderma; species Rhinoderma darwinii. The sequence goes on along the minus strand of NW_027461683.1, from coordinate 207,550 downwards.
ACCTACCCTAAGTTATTCCACTTCACATGAAGCACCAATATCCAAGGAGGGCCCAGCAACTGAACCAAACAAACCACTTCTGACCAGACATCTCCATTGGAAATTAGATGAACATAATGGAAATGACACAGTGATATGATAGCAATCTCACCATATTACCAATGTAACTATAATGATTTAATGTACATCTAACTTCAATGTAACAGAATAACATATAAAATATAGTAAAAGAATCTAGATAAAATCTCCATGATTATACACAGCCAATCAAAATCAAATGAGAGTACAACATTAACATGAAATGTGTGCAAGTATAAAACAAAATTGAAAACTATACCAAAAAATCCCAACTTTTTTACAGTAAACAGGAAAACACAGAATTAATTCACCCAGAAGTGTATACCCCTTTACAAGCACTTTTTTTTTTACAAAATGTATTGATTCTATAGTAAAACACATGATAGCTACGCATTGGAAAACGTACAAGGTCTGGATATCCTAAGTCTACACAATTTATCATCACACAAAAGCTCTCAAAATCTGCTTCAGTCCTGGTTCTTTATCTAAACCTATGGCACAACTACAGGCATTGGCTTTAAGCCCAATATACATATGAGTCTCCAACCATTTGTAAAACAGCTCTTGGAATATTAGGTGAGTAAATAATGCTACTTCTATTAAATTTGTCAGATAGTGGGTACATGAAGAATTTGGAAAAAAAGATAGCGAGCTATGGGAAACTTCATAGATAATCTTTTGAACATAACAACACAAGAATTGTTATCTTCAAATAAAGGCCTCCTCCTCCCATTTAGCCTTTCCTCTCCATCTCCAAAATTGGTGTCTTTACCAATTCTTTGCGTTACTTATTATAAAAATCAGCAGACAGTAAAGTTCCCATAGCCTAAGACCTCATCAGCCAGGAAACCAGTCAGTCCAGAATTCTTAAAAAAATAGTTTCAAATCCCTGCCTATGAGATATCACATACTACTCTGGGACAAATAAGTAGAGACTGGTGGCAAATTTAATCAAAAAACAAGTCCCTATGGAGTCACTGGCTTCAAAGACTAAAATAACATAATGAACACCATCATGTAAAATAAACTCATATGACTTCCTAACAAGCAAATGGTGCCATACCACGACACCTACATGGAATTTTGAAAAAAATATATGTCTCTATTCCCAATACCTTCCTATGGGAAACTTACTATATAAGACTTTTGAACATAACAACACAAGAATTGTTATCTTCAAATAAAGGCCTCCTCCTCCCCTTCAGCCTTGCCTCTCCATCTCCAAAATTGGTGTCTTTACCAATCTTATGTGTCACTTATTGTAAATAGCAGCAAATACTAAAGTTCCTATAGCCTAGGACCTCATAATCCGGAAATCCAGTCAGTACAGAATTCTTAAAAAAATAGTTTCAAACCCCTGGCTATCAGATATCACATACTACTCTGGTACACAGAAGTAGAGACTGGTGACAAATTTACCAAAACCAAGTTCCTGCGGAGTCACTGGTTTCAAAGACTAAAAAAACACAGTGAACACCATCACTAAAATCAAATCAGATGACTTCCTAACCAGCAAATGGCGCCATACTATGACACCTACACAGAATTTTGAAAAAAGCAGACCTCTTAATTCCCAATACCTTTTAAGGTTATTGGTCTGTGGTATTTCTCCAAAACAAACCTGATACCATCTCAGACCACACAATTTTACCTTGAGAGAGAGGAGCAATAACATAAGCATTACATCTCTCTTTATTGCCCTGACCAAATCCAGCAAAAGGGACCTACCCTAAGTTATTCCACTTCACATGAAGCACCAATATCCAAGGAGGGCCCAGCAACTGAACCAAACAAACCACTTCTGACCAGACATCTCCATTGGAAATTAGATGAACATAATGGAAATGACACAGTGATATGATAGCAATCTCACCATATTACCAATGTAACTATAATGATTTAAGGTGCGTCTAACTTCAATGTAACAGAATAACATATAAAATATAGTAAAAGAATCTAGATAAAATCTCCATGATTATACACAGCCAATCAAAATCAAATGAGAGTACAACATTAACATGAAATGTGTGCAAGTATAAAACAAAATTGAAAACTATACCAAAAAATCCCAACTTTTTTACAATAAACAGGAAAACACAGAATTAATTCACCCAGAAGTGTATACCCCTTTACAAGCACTTTTTTTTTTCCAAAATATATTGATTCTATAGTACAACACATGATAGCTACACATTGGAAAACGTACAAGGTCTGGATATCCTAAGTCTACACAATTTATCATCACACAAAAGCTCTCAAAATCTGCTTCAGTCCTGGTTCTTTATCTAAACCTATGGCACCACTACAGGCATTGGCTTTAAGCCCAATATACATATGAGTCTTCAACCATTTGTAAAACAGCTCTTGGAATATTAGGTGAGTAAATAATGCTACTTCTATTATATTTGTCAGATAGTGGGTACATGAAGAATTTGGAAAAAAAGATAGCGAGCTATGGGAAACTAACTAGATAAGACTTTTGAACATAACAACACAAGAATTGTTATCTTCAAATAAAGGCCTCCTCCTCCCCTTCAGCCTTTCCTCTCCATCTCCAAAATTGGTGTCTTTACCAATTCTTTGCGTTACTTATTATAAAAATCAGCAGACAGTAAAGTTCCCATAGCCTAAGACCTCATCATCCAGGAAACCAGTCAGTCCAGAATTCTTAAAAAAATAGTTTCAAATCCCTGCCTATGAGATATCACATACTACTCTGGGACAAATAAGTAGAGACTGGTGGCAAATTTAATCAAAAAACAAGTCCCTATGGAGTCACTGGCTTCAAAGACTAAAATAACATAATGAACACCATCATGTAAAATAAACTCATATGACTTCCTAACAAGCAAATGGTGCCATACCACGACACCTACATGGAATTTTGAAAAAAAAATATGTCTCTATTCCCAATACCTTCCTATGGGAAACTTACTAGATAAGACTTTTGAACATAACAACACAAGAATTGTTATCTTCAAATAAAGGCCTCCTCCTCCCCTTCAGCCTTGCCTCTCCATCTCCAAAATTGGTGTCTTTACCAATCTTATGTGTCACTTATTGTAAATAGCAGCAAATACTAAAGTTCCTATAGCCTAGGACCTCATAATTCGGAAATCCAGTCAGTACAGAATTCTTAAAAAAATAGTTTCAAACCCCTGGCTATCAGATATCACATACTACTCTGGTACACAGAAGTAGAGACTGGTGACAAATTTACCAAAACCAAGTCCCTGTGGAGTCACTGGTTTCAAAGACTAAAAAAACACAGTGAACACCATCACTAAAATCAAATCAGATGACTTCCTAACCAGCAAATGGCGCCATACTATGACACCTACACAGAATTTTGAATAAAGCAGACCTCTTTATTCCCAATACCTTTAAGGTTATTGGTCTGTGGTATTTCTACAAAACAAACATGATACCATCTCAGACCACACAATTTTACCTTGAGAGAGAGGAGCAATAACATAAGCATTACATCTCTCTTTATTGCCCTGATCAAATCCAGCTAAAGGGACCTACCCTAAGTTATTCCACTTCACATGAAGCACCAATATCCAAGGAGGGCCCAGCAACTGAACCAAACAAACCACGTCTGACCAGACATCTCCATTGGAAATTAGATGAACATAATGGAAATGACACAGTGATATGATAGCAATCTCACCATATTACCAATGTAACTATAATGATTTGAGGTACATCTAACTTCAATGTAACAGAATAACATATAAAATATAGTAAAATAATCTAGATTAAATCTCCATGATTATACACAGCCAATCAAAATCAAATGAGAGTACAACATTAACATGAAATGTGTGCAAGTATAAAACAAAATTGAAAACAATACCAAAAAATCCCAACTTTTTTACAGTAAACAGGAAAACACAGAATTAATTCACCCAGAAGTGTATACCCCTTTACAAGCACTTTTTTTTTTACAAAATGTATTGATTCTATAGTACAACACATGATAGCTACGCATTGGAAAACGTACAAGGTCTGGATATCCTAAGTCTACACGATTTATCATCACACAAAAGCTCTCAAAATCTGCTTCAGTCATGGTTCTTTATCTAAACCTATGGCACCACTACAGGCATTGGCTTTAAGCCCAATATACATATGAGTCTCCAACCATTTGTAAAACAGCTCTTGGAATATTAGGTGAGTAAATAATGCTACTTCTATTATATTTGTCAGATAGTGGGTACATGAAGAATTTGGAAAAAAAGATAGCGAGCTATGGGAAACTTACTAGATAAGACTTTTGAACATAACAACACAAGAATTGTTATCTTCAAATAAAGGCCTCCTCCTCCCCATCAGCCTTTCCTCTCCATCTCCAAAATTGGTGTCTTTACCAATTCTTTGCGTTACTTATTATAAAAATCAGCAGACAGTAAAGTTCCCATAGCCTAAGACCTCATCATCCAGGAAACCAGTCAGTCCAGAATTCTTAAAAAAATAGTTTCAAATCCCTGCCTATGAGATATCACATACTACTCTGGGACAAATAAGTAGAGTCTGGTGGCAAATTTAATCAAAAAACAAGTCCCTATGGAGTCACTGGCTTCAAAGACTAAAATAACATAATGAATACAATCATGTAAAATAAACTCATATGACTTCCTAACAAGCAAATGGTGCCATACCACGACACCTACATGGAATTTTGAAAAAAAAATATGTCTCCATTCCCAATACCTTCCTATGGGAAACTTACTAGATAAGACTTTTGAACATAACAACACAAGAATTGTTATGTTCAAATAAAGGCCTCCTCCTCCCCTTCAGCCTTTCCTCTCCATCTCCAAAATTGGTGTCTTTACCAATCTTTTGTGTCACTTATTGTAAATAGCAGCAAATACTAAAGTTCCTATAGCCTAGGACCTCATAATCCGGAAATCCAGTCAGTACAGAATTCTTAAAAAAAATAGTTTCAAACCCCTGGCTATCAGATATCACATACTACTCTGGTACACAGAAGTAGAGACTGGTGAAAAATTTACCAAAACCAAGTCCCTGTGGAGTCACTGGTTTCAAAGACTAAAAAAACACAGTGAACACCATCACTAAAATCAAATCAGATGACTTCCTAACCAGCAAATGGCGCCATACTATGACACCTACACAGAATTTTGAAAAAAGCAGACCTCTTTATTCCCAATACCTTTAAGGTTATTGGTCTGTGGTATTTCTACAAAACAAACCTGATACCATCTCAGACCACAAAATTTTACCTTGAGAGAGAGGAGCAATAACATAAGCATTACATCTCTCTTTATTGCCCTGATCAAATCCAGCTAAAGGGACCTACCCTAAGTTATTCCACTTCACATGAAGCACCAATATCCAAGGAGGGCCCAGCAACTGAACCAAACAAACCACTTCTGACCAGACATCTGCATTGGAAATTAGATGAACTTAATGGAAATGACACAGTGATATGATAGCAATCTCACCATATTACCAATGTAACTATAATGATTTGAGGTACATCTAACTTCAATGTAACAGAATAACATATAAAATATAGTAAAATAATCTAGATAAAATCTCCATGATTATACACAGCCAATCAAAATCAAATGAGAGTACAACATTAACATGAAATGTGTGCAAGTATATAACAAAATTGAAAACTATACCAAAAAATCCCAACTTTTTTACAATAAACAGGAAAACACAGAATTAATTCACCCAGAAGTGTATACCCCTTTACAAGCACTTTTTTTCCCAAAATGTATTGATTCTATAGTACAACACATGATAGCTACGCATTGAAAAACGTACAAGGTCTGGATATCGTAAGTCTACACAATTTATCATCACACAAAAGCTCTCAAAATCTGCTTCAGTCCTGGTTCTTTATCTAAACCTATGGCACCACTACAGGCATTGGCTTTAAGCCCAATATACATATGAGTCTCCAACCATTTGTAAAACAGCTCTTGGTATATTAGGTGAGTAAATAATGCTACTTCTATTATATTTGTCAGATAGTGGGTACATGAAGAATTTGGAAAAAAAGATAGCGAGCTATGGGAAACTTACTAGATAAGACTTTTGAACATAACAACACAAGAATTGTTATCTTCAAATAAAGGCCTCCTCCTCCCCTTCAGCCTTTCCTCTCCATCTCCAAAATTGGTGTCTTTACCAATTCTTTGCGTTACTTATTATAAAAATCAGCAGACAGTAAAGTTCCCATAGCCTAAGACCTCATCATCCAGGAAACCAGTCAGTCCAGAATTCTTAAAAAAAATAGTTTCAAATCCCTGCCTATGAGATATCACATACTACTCTGGGACAAATAAGTAGAGACTGGTGGCAAATTTAATCAAAAAACAAGTCCCTATGGAGTCACTGGCTTCAAAGACTAAAATAACATAATGAACACAATCATGTAAAATAAACTCATATGACTTCCTAACAAGCAAATGGTGCCATACCATGACACCTACATGGAATTTTGAAAAAAAAGTATGTCTCCATTCCCAATACCTTCCTATGGGAAACTTACTAGATAAGACTTTTGAACATAACAACACAAGAATTGTTATGTTCAAATAAAGGCCTCCTCCTCCCCTTCAGCCTTTCCTCTCCATCTCCAAAATTGGTGTCTTTACCAATCTTTTGTGTCACTTATTGTAAATAGCAGCAAATACTAAAGTTCCTATAGCCTAGGACCTCATAATCCGGAAATCCAGTCAGTACAGAATTCTTAAAAAAATAGTTTCAAACCCCTGGCTATCAGATATCACATACTACTCTGGTACACAGAAGTAGAGACTGGTGAAAAATTTACCAAAACCAAGTCCCTGTGGAGTCACTGGTTTCAAAGACTAAAAAAACACAGTGAACACCATCACTAAAATCAAATCAGGTGACTTCCTAACCAGCAAATGGCGCCATACTATGACACCTACACAGAATTTTGAAAAAAGCAGACCTCTTTATTCCCAATACCTTTAAGGTTATTGGTCTGTGGTATTTCTACAAAACAAACATGATACCATCTCAGACCACACAATTTTACCTTGAGAGAGAGGATCAATAACATAAGCATTACATCTCTCTTTATTGCCCTGACCAAATCCAGCTAAAGGGACCTACCCTAAGTTATTCCACTTCACATGAAGCACCAATATCCAAGGAGGGCCCAGCAACTGAACCAAACAAACCACTTCTGACCAGACATCTGCATTGGAAATTAGATGAACTTAATGGAAATGACACAGTGATATGATAGCAATCTCACCATATTACCAATGTAACTATAATGATTTGAGGTACATCTAACTTCAATGTAACAGAATAACATATAAAATATAGTAAAATAATCTAGATAAAATCTCCATGATTATACACAGCCAATCAAAATCAAATGAGAGTACAACATTATCATGAAATGTGTGCAAGTATAAAACAAAATTGAAAACGATACCAAAAAATCCCAACTTTTTTACAGTAAACAGGAAAACACAGAATTAATTCACCCAGAAGTGTATACCCCTTTACAAGCACTTTTTTTTTTACAAAATGTATTGATTCTATAGTACAACACATGATAGCTATGCATTGGAAAACGTACAAGGTCTGGATATCCTAAGTCTACACAATTTATCATCACACAAAAGCTCTCAAAATCTGCTTCAGTCCTGGTTCTTTATCTAAACCTATGGCACCACTACAGGCATTGGCTTTAAGCCCAATATACATATGAGTCTCCAACCATTTGTAAAACAGCTCTTGGTATATTAGGTGAGTAAATAATGCTACTTCTATTATATTTGTCAGATAGTGGGTACATGAAGAATTTGGAAAAAAAGATAGCGAGCTATGGGAAACTTACTAGATAAGACTTTTGAACATAACAACACAAGAATTGTTATCTTCAAATAAAGGCCTCCTCCTCCCCTTCAGCCTTTCCTCTCCATCTCCAAAATTGGTGTCTTTACCAATTATTTGCGTTACTTATTATAAAAATCAGCAGACAGTAAAGTTCCCATAGCCTAAGACCTCATCATCCAGGAAACCAGTCAGTCCAGAATTCTTAAAAAAATTTTTCAAATCCCTGCCTATGAGATATCACATACTACTCTGGGACAAATAAGTAGAGACTGGTGGCAAATTTAATCAAAAAACAAGTCCCTATGGAGTCACTGGCTTCAAAGACTAAAATAACATAATGAATACAATCATGTAAAATAAACTCATATGACTTCCTAACAAGCAAATGGTGCCATACCACGACACCTACATGGAATTTTGAAAAAAAAATATGTCTCCATTCCCAATACCTTCCTATGGGAAACTTACTAGATAAGACTTTTGAACATAACAACACAAGAATTGTTATGTTCAAATAAAGGCCTCCTCCTCCCCTTCAGCCTTTCCTCTCCATCTCCAAAATTGGTGTCTTTACCAATCTTTTGTGTCACTTATTGTAAATAGCAGCAAATACTAAAGTTCCTATAGCCTAGGACCTCATAATCCGGAAATCCAGTCAGTACAGAATTCTTAAAAAAAATAGTTTCAAACCCCTGGCTATCAGATATCACATACTACTCTGGTACACAGAAGTAGAGACTGGTGAAAAATTTACCAAAACCAAGTCCCTGTGGAGTCACTGGTTTCAAAGACTAAAAAAACACAGTGAACACCATCACTAAAATCAAATCAGATGACTTCCTAACCAGCAAATGGCGCCATACTATGACACCTACACAGAATTTTGAAAAAAGCAGACCTCTTTATTCCCAATACCTTTAAGGTTATTGGTCTGTGGTATTTCTACAAAACAAACCTGATACCATCTCAGACCACAAAATTTTACCTTGAGAGAGAGGAGCAATAACATAAGCATTACATCTCTCTTTATTGCCCTGATCAAATCCAGCTAAAGGGACCTACCCTAAGTTATTCCACTTCACATGAAGCACCAATATCCAAGGAGGGCCCAGCAACTGAACCAAACAAACCACTTCTGACCAGACATCTGCATTGGAAATCAGATGAACTTAATGGAAATGACACAGTGATATGATAGCAATCTCACCATATTACCAATGTAACTATAATGATTTGAGGTACATCTAACTTCAATGTAACAGAATAACATATAAAATATAGTAAAATAATCTAGATAAAATCTCCATGATTATACACAGCCAATCAAAATCAAATGAGAGTACAACATTAACATGAAATGTGTGCAAGTATATAACAAAATTGAAAACTATACCAAAAAATGTCCAACTTTTTTACAATAAACAGGAAAACACAGAATTAATTCACCCAGAAGTGTATACCCCTTTACAAGCACTTTTTTTTCCAAAATGTATTGATTCTATAGTACAACACATGATAGCTACGCATTGAAAAACGTACAAGGTCTGGATATCGTAAGTCTACACAATTTATCATCACACAAAAGCTCTCAAAATCTGCTTCAGTCCTGGTTCTTTATCTAAACCTATGGCACCACTACAGGCATTGGCTTTAAGCCCAATATACATATGAGTCTCCAACCATTTGTAAAACAGCTCTTGGTATATTAGGTGAGTAAATAATGCTACTTCTATTATATTTGTCAGATAGTGGGTACATGAAGAATTTGGAAAAAAAGATAGCGAGCTATGGGAAACTTACTAGATAAGACTTTTGAACATAACAACACAAGAATTGTTATCTTCAAATAAAGGCCTCCTCCTCCCCTTCAGCCTTTCCTCTCCATCTCCAAAATTGGTGTCTTTACCAATTCTTTGCGTTACTTATTATAAAAATCAGCAGACAGTAAAGTTCCCATAGCCTAAGACCTCATCATCCAGGAAACCAGTCAGTCCAGAATTCTTAAAAAATAGTTTCAAATCCCTGCCTATGAGATATCACATATTACTCTGGGACAAATAAGTAGAGACTGGTGGCAAATTTAATCAAAAAACAAGTCCCTATGGAGTCACTGGCTTCAAAGACTAAAATAACATAATGAACACCATCATGTAAAATAAACTCATATGACTTCCTAACAAGCAAATGGTGCCATACCACGACACCTACATGGAATTTTGAAAAAAAAATATGTCTCTATTCCCAATACCTTCCTATGGGAAACTTACTAGATAAGACTTTTGAACATAACAACACAAGAATTGTTATCTTCAAATAAAGGCCTCCTCCTCCCCTTCAGCCTTGCCTCTCCATCTCCAAAATTGGTGTCTTTACCAATCTTATGTGTCACTTATTGTAAATAGCAGCAAATACTAAAGTTCCTATAGCCTAGGACCTCATAATTCGGAAATCCAGTCAGTACAGAATTCTTAAAAAAATAGTTTCAAACCCCTGGCTATCAGATATCACATACTACTCTGGTACACAGAAGTAGAGACTGGTGACAAATTTACCAAAACCAAGTCCCTGTGGAGTCACTGGTTTCAAAGACTAAAAAAAAACAGTGAACACCATCACTAAAATCAAATCAGATGACTTCCTAACCAGCAAATGGCGCCATACTATGACACCTACACAGAATTTTGAAAAAAGCAGACCTCTTAATTCCCAATACCTTTTAAGGTTATTGGTCTGTGGTATTTCTCCAAAACAAACCTGATACCATCTCAGACCACACAATTTTACCTTGAGAGAGAGGAGCAATAACATAAGCATTACATCTCTCTTTATTGTCCTGACCAAATCCAGCTTAAGGGACCTACCCTAAGTTTTTCCACTTCACATGAAGCACCAATAACCAAGGAGGGCCCAGCAACTGAACCAAACAAACCACTTCTGACCAGACATCTCCATTGGAAATTAGATGAACATAATGGAAATGACACAGTGATATGATAGCAATCTCACCATATTACCAATGTAACTATAATGATTTGAGGTACATCTAACTTCAATGTAACAGAATAACATATAAAATATAGTAAAATAATCTAGATAAAATCTCCATGATTATACACAGCCAATCAAAATCAAATGAGAGTACAACATTAACATGAAATGTGTGCAAGTATATAACAAAATTGAAAACTATACCAAAAAATCCCAACTTTTTTACAATAAACAGGAAAACACAGAATTAATTCACCCAGAAGTGTATACCCCTTTACAAGCACTTTTTTTTTCCAAAATGTATTGATTCTATAGTACAACACATGATAGCTACGCATTGAAAAACTTACAAGGTCTGGATATCGTAAGTCTACACAATTTATCATCACACAAAAGCTCTCAAAATCTGCTTCAGTCCTGGTTCTTTATCTAAACCTATGGCACCACTACAGGCATTGGCTTTAAGCCCAATATACATATGAGTCTCCAACCATTTGTAAAACAGCTCTTGGAATATTAGGTGAGTAAATAATGCTACTTCTATTATATTTGTCAGATAGTGGGTACATGAAGAATTTGGAAAAAAAGATAGCGAGCTATGGGAAACTTACTAGATAAGACTTTTGAACATAACAACACAAGAATTGTTATCTTCAAATAAAGGCCTCCTCCTCCCCTTCAGCCTTTCCTCTCCATCTCCAAAATTGGTGTCTTTACCAATTCTTTGCGTTACTTATTATAAAAATCAGCAGATAGTAAAGTTCCCATAGCCTAAGACCTCATCATCCAGGAAACCAGTCAGTCCAGAATTCTTAAAAAAATAGTTTCAAATGCCTGCCTATGAGATATCACTTACTACTCTGGGACAAATAAGTAGAAACTGGTGGCAAATTTAATCAAAAAACAAGTCCCTATGGAGTCTCTGGCTTCAAAGACTAAAATAACATAATGAACACCATCATGTAAAATAAACTTATATGACTTCCTAACAAGCAAATGGTGCCATACCACGACACCTATATGGAATTTTGAAAAAAAAATATGTCTCTATTCCCAATACCTTCCTATGGGAAACTTACTAGATAAGACTTTTGAACATAACAACACAAGAATTGTTATCTTCAAATAAAGGCCTCCTCCTCCCCTTCAGCCTTGCCTCTCCATCTCCAAAATTGGTGTCCTTACCAATCTTATGTGTCACTTATTGTAAATAGCAGCAAATACTAAAGTTCCTATAGCCTAGGACCTCATAATCCGGAAATCCAGTCAGTACAGAATTCTTAAAAAAAATAGTTTCAAACCCCTGGCTATCAGATATCACATACTACTCTGGTACACAGAAGTAGAGACTGGTGACAAATTTACCAAAACCAAGTCCCTGTGGAGTCACTGGTTTCAAAGACTAAAAAAACACAGTGAACACCATCACTAAAATCAAATCAGATGACTTCCTAACCAGCAAATGGCGCCATACTATGACACCTACACAGAATTTTGAATAAAGCAGACCTCTTTATTCCCAATACCTTTAAGGTTATTGGTCTGTGGTATTTCTACAAAACAAACATGATACCATCTCAGACCACACAATTTTACCTTGAGAGAGAGGAGCAATAACATAAGCATTACATCTCTCTTTATTGCCCTGATCAAATCCAGCTAAAGGGACCTACCCTAAGTTATTCCACTTCACATGAAGCACCAATATCCAAGGAGGGCCCAGCAACTGAACCAAACAAACCACGTCTGACCAGACATCTCCATTGGAAATTAGATGAACATAATGGAAATGACACAGTGATATGATAGCAATCTCACCATATTACAAATGTAACTATAATGATTTGAGGTACATCTAACTTCAATGTAACAGAATAACATATAAAATATAGTAAAATAATCTAGATTAAATCTCCATGATTATACACAGCCAATCAAAATCAAATGAGAGTACAACATTAACATGAAATGTGTGCAAGTATAAAACAAAATTGAAAACAATACCAAAAAATCCCAACTTTTTTACAGTAAACAGGAAAACACAGAATTAATTCACCCAGAAGTGTATACCCCTTTACAAGCACTTTTTTTTTTACAAAATGTATTGATTCTATAGTACAACACATGATAGCTACGCATTGGAAAACGTACAAGGTCTGGATATCCTAAGTCTACACGATTTATCATCACACAAAAGCTCTCAAAATCTGCTTCAGTCATGGTTCTTTATCTAAACCTATGGCACCACTACAGGCATTGGCTTTAAGCCCAATATACATATGAGTCTCCAACCATTTGTAAAACAGCTCTTGGAATATTAGGTGAGTAAATAATGCTACTTCTATTATATTTGTCAGATAGTGGGTACATGAAGAATTTGGAAAAAAAGATAGCGAGCTATGGGAAACTTACTAGATAAGACTTTTGAACATAACAACACAAGAATTGTTATCTTCAAATAAAGGCCTCCTCCTCCCCATCAGCCTTTCCTCTCCATCTCCAAAATTGGTGTCTTTACCAATTCTTTGCGTTACTTATTATAAAAATCAGCAGACAGTAAAGTTCCCATAGCCTAAGACCTCATCATCCAGGAAACCAGTCAGTCCAGAATTCTTAAAAAAATAGTTTCAAATCCCTGCCTATGAGATATCACATACTACTCTGGGACAAATAAGTAGAGTCTGGTGGCAAATTTAATCAAAAAACAAGTCCCTATGGAGTCACTGGCTTCAAAGACTAAAATAACATAATGAATACAATCATGTAAAATAAACTCATATGACTTCCTAACAAGCAAATGGTGCCATACCACGACACCTACATGGAATTTTGAAAAAAAAATATGTCTCCATTCCCAATACCTTCCTATGGGAAACTTACTAGATAAGACTTTTGAACATAACAACACAAGAATTGTTATGTTCAAATAAAGGCCTCCTCCTCCCCTTCAGCCTTTCCTCTCCATCTCCAAAATTGGTGTCTTTACCAATCTTTTGTGTCACTTATTGTAAATAGCAGCAAATACTAAAGTTCCTATAGCCTAGGACCTCATAATCCGGAAATCCAGTCAGTACAGAATTCTTAAAAAAAATAGTTTCAAACCCCTGGCTATCAGATATCACATACTACTCTGGTACACAGAAGTAGAGACTGGTGAAAAATTTACCAAAACCAAGTCCCTGTGGAGTCACTGGTTTCAAAGACTAAAAAAACACAGTGAACACCATCACTAAAATCAAATCAGATGACTTCCTAACCAGCAAATGGCGCCATACTATGACACCTACACAGAATTTTGAAAAAAGCAGACCTCTTTATTCCCAATACCTTTAAGGTTATTGGTCTGTGGTATTTCTACAAAACAAACCTGATACCATCTCAGACCACAAAATTTTACCTTGAGAGAGAGGAGCAATAACATAAGCATTACATCTCTCTTTATTGCCCTGATCAAATCCAGCTAAAGGGACCTACCCTAAGTTATTCCACTTCACATGAAGCACCAATATCCAAGGAGGGCCCAGCAACTGAACCAAACAAACCACTTCTGACCAGACATCTGCATTGGAAATTAGATGAACTTAATGGAAATGACACAGTGATATGATAGCAATCTCACCATATTACCAATGTAACTATAATGATTTGAGGTACATCTAACTTCAATGTAACAGAATAACATATAAAATATAGTAAAATAATCTAGATAAAATCTCCATGATTATACACAGCCAATCAAAATCAAATGAGAGTACAACATTAACATGAAATGTGTGCAAGTATATAACAAAATTGAAAACTATACCAAAAAATCCCAACTTTTTTACAATAAACAGGAAAACACAGAATTAATTCACCCAGAAGTGTATACCCCTTTACAAGCACTTTTTTTCCCAAAATGTATTGATTCTATAGTACAACACATGATAGCTACGCATTGAAAAACGTACAAGGTCTGGATATCGTAAGTCTACACAATTTATCATCACACAAAAGCTCTCAAAATCTGCTTCAGTCCTGGTTCTTTATCTAAACCTATGGCACCACTACAGGCATTGGCTTTAAGCCCAATATACATATGAGTCTCCAACCATTTGTAAAACAGCTCTTGGTATATTAGGTGAGTAAATAATGCTATTTCTATTATATTTGTCAGATAGTGGGTACATGAAGAATTTGGAAAAAAAGATAGCGAGCTATGGGAAACTTACTAGATAAGACTTTTGAACATAACAACACAAGAATTGTTATCTTCAAATAAAGGCCTCCTCCTCCCCTTCAGCCTTTCCTCTCCATCTCCAAAATTGGTGTCTTTACCAATTCTTTGCGTTACTTATTATAAAAATCAGCAGACAGTAAAGTTCCCATAGCCTAAGACCTCATCATCCAGGAAACCAGTCAGTCCAGAATTCTTAAAAAAAATAGTTTCAAATCCCTGCCTATGAGATATCACATACTACTCTGGGACAAATAAGTAGAGACTGGTGGCAAATTTAATCAAAAAACAAGTCCCTATGGAGTCACTGGCTTCAAAGACTAAAATAACATAATGAACACAATCATGTAAAATAAACTCATATGACTTCCTAACAAGCAAATGGTGCCATACCATGACACCTACATGGAATTTTGAAAAAAAAGTATGTCTCCATTCCCAATACCTTCCTATGGGAAACTTACTAGATAAGACTTTTGAACATAACAACACAAGAATAGTTATGTTCAAATAAAGGCCTCCTCCTCCCCTTCAGCCTTTCCTCTCCATCTCCAAAATTGGTGTCTTTACCAATCTTTTGTGTCACTTATTGTAAATAGCAGCAAATACTAAAGTTCCTATAGCCTAGGACCTCATAATCCGGAAATCCAGTCAGTACAGAATTCTTAAAAAAATAGTTTCAAACCCCTGGCTATCAGATATCACATACTACTCTGGTACACAGAAGTAGAGACTGGTGAAAAATTTACCAAAACCAAGTCCCTGTGGAGTCACTGGTTTCAAAGACTAAAAAAACACAGTGAACACCATCACTAAAATCAAATCAGGTGACTTCCTAACCAGCAAATGGCGCCATACTATGACACCTACACAGAATTTTGAAAAAAGCAGACCTCTTTATTCCCAATACCTTTAAGGTTATTGGTCTGTGGTATTTCTACAAAACAAACCTGATACCATCTCAGACCACAAAATTTTACCTTGAGAGAGAGGAGCAATAACATAAGCATTACATCTCTCTTTATTGCCCTGATCAAATCCAGCTAAAGGGACCTACCCTAAGTTATTCCACTTCACATGAAGCACCAATATCCAAGGAGGGCCCAGCAACTGAACCAAACAAACCACTTCTGACCAGACATCTGCATTGGAAATTAGATGAACTTAATGGAAATGACACAGTGATATGATAGCAATCTCACCATATTACCAATGTAACTATAATGATTTGAGGTACATCTAACTTCAATGTAACAGAATAACATATAAAATATAGTAAAAGAATCTAGATAAAATCTCCATGATTATACACAGCCAATCAAAATCAAATGAGAGTACAACATTATCATGAAATGTGTGCAAGTATAAAACAAAATTGAAAACGATACCAAAAAATCCCAACTTTTTTACAGTAAACAGGAAAACACAGAATTAATTCACCCAGAAGTGTATACCCCTTTACAAGCACTTTTATTTTTACAAAATGTATTGATTCTATAGTACAACACATGATAGCTACGCATTGGAAAACGTACAAGGTCTGGATATCCTAAGTCTACACAATTTATCATCACACAAAAGCTCTCAAAATCTGCTTCAGTCCTGGTTCTTTATCTAAACCTATGGCACCACTACAGGCATTGGCTTTAAGCCCAATATACATATGAGTCTCCAACCATTTGTAAAACAGCTCTTGGAATATTAGGTGAGTAAATAATGCTACTTCTATTATATTTGTCAGATAGTGGGTACATGAAGAATTTGGAAAAAAAGATAGCGAGCTATGGGAAACTTACTAGATAAGACTTTTGAACATAACAACACAAGAATTGTTATCTTCAAATAAAGGCCTCCTCCTCCCCTTCAGCCTTTCCTCTCCATCTCCAAAATTGGTGTCTTTACCAATTCTTTGCGTTACTTATTATAAAAATCAGCAGATAGTAAAGTTCCCATAGCCTAAGACCTCATCATCCAGGAAACCAGTCAGTCCAGAATTCTTAAAAAAATAGTTTCAAATCCCTGCCTATGAGATATCACTTACTACTCTGGGACAAATAAGTAGAGACTGGTGGCAAATTTAATCAAAAAACAAGTCCCTATGGAGTCTCTGGCTTCAAAGACTAAAATAACATAATGAACACCATCATGTAAAATAAACTCATATGACTTCCTAACAAGCAAATGGTGCCATACCACGACACCTATATGGAATTTTGAAAAAAAAATATGTCTCTATTCCCAATACCTTCCTATGGGAAACTTACTAGATAAGACTTTTGAACATAACAACACAAGAATTGTTATCTTCAAATAAAGGCCTCCTCCTCCCCTTCAGCCTTGCCTCTCCATCTCCAAAATTGGTGTCCTTACCAATCTTATGTGTCACTTATTGTAAATAGCAGCAAATACTAAAGTTCCTATAGCCTAGGACCTCATAATCCGGAAATCCAGTCAGTACAGAATTCTTAAAAAAAATAGTTTCAAACCCCTGGCTATCAGATATCACATACTACTCTGGTACACAGAAGTAGAGACTGGTGACAAATTTACCAAAACCAAGTCCCTGTGGAGTCACTGGTTTCAAAGACTAAAAAAACACAGTGAACACCATCACTAAAATCAAATCAGATGACTTCCTAACCAGCAAATGGCGCCATACTATGACACCTACACAGAATTTTGAATAAAGCAGACCTCTTTATTCCCAATACCTTTAAGGTTATTGGTCTGTGGTATTTCTACAAAACAAACCTGATACCATCTCAGACCACACAATTTTACCTTGAGAGAGAGGAGCAATAACATAAGCATTACATCTCTCTTTATTGCCCTGATCAAATCCAGCTAAAGGGACCTACCCTAAGTTATTCCACTTCACATGAAGCACCAATATCCAAGGAGGGCCCAGCAACTGAACCAAACAAACCACGTCTGACCAGACATCTCCATTGGAAATTAGATGAACATAATGGAAATGACACAGTGATATGATAGCAATCTCACCATATTACCAATGTAACTATAATGATTTGAGGTACATCTAACTTCAATGTAACAGAATAACATATAAAATATAGTAAAAGAATCTAGATAAAATCTCCATGATTATACACAGCCAATCAAAATCAAATGAGAGTACAACATTATCATGAAATGTGTGCAAGTATAAAACAAAATTGAAAACGATACCAAAAAATCCCAACTTTTTTACAGTAAACAGGAAAACACAGAATTAATTCACCCAGAAGTGTATACCCCTTTAAAAGCACTTTTTTTTTTACAAAATGTATTGATTCTATAGTACAACACATGATAGCTATGCATTGGAAAACGTACAAGGTCTGGATATCCTAAGTCTACACAATTTATCATCACACAAAAGCTCTCAAAATCTGCTTCAGTCCTGGTTCTTTATCTAAACCTATGGCACCACTACAGGCATTGGCTTTAAGCCCAATATACATATGAGTCTCCAACCATTTGTAAAACAGCTCTTGGTATATTAGGTGAGTAAATAATGCTACTTCTATTATATTTGTCAGATAGTGGGTACATGAAGAATTTGGAAAAAAAGATAGCGAGCTATGGGAAACTTACTAGATAAGACTTTTGAACATAACAACACAAGAATTGTTATCTTCAAATAAAGGCCTCCTCCTCCCCTTCAGCCTTTCCTCTCCATCTCCAAAATTGGTGTCTTTACCAATTATTTGCGTTACTTATTATAAAAATCAGCAGACAGTAAAGTTCCCATAGCCTAAGACCTCATCATCCAGGAAACCAGTCAGTCCAGAATTCTTAAAAAAATTGTTTCAAATCCCTGCCTATGAGATATCACATACTACTCTGGGACAAATAAGTAGAGACTGGTGGCAAATTTAATCAAAAAACAAGTCCCTATGGAGTCACTGGCTTCAAAGACTAAAATAACATAATGAACACAATCATGTAAAATAAACTCATATGACTTCCTAACAAGCAAATGGTGCCATACCATGACACCTACATGGAATTTTGAAAAAAAAGTATGTCTCCATTCCCAATACCTTCCTATGGGAAACTTACTAGATAAGACTTTTGAACATAACAACACAAGAATTGTTATGTTCAAATAAAGGCCTCCTCCTCCCCTTCAGCCTTTCCTCTCCATCTCCAAAATTGGTGTCTTTACCAATCTTTTGTGTCACTTATTGTAAATAGCAGCAAATACTAAAGTTCCTATAGCCTAGGACCTCATAATCCGGAAATCCAGTCAGTACAGAATTCTTAAAAAAATTGTTTCAAACCCCTGGCTATCAGATATCACATACTACTCTGGTACACAGAAGTAGAGACTGGTGACAAATTTACCAAAACCAAGTCCCTGTGGAGTCACTGGTTTCAAAGACTAAAAAAACACAGTGAACACCATCACTAAAATCAAATCAGGTGACTTCCTAACCAGCAAATGGCGCCATACTATGACACCTACACAGAATTTTGAAAAAAGCAGACCTCTTTATTCCCAATACCTTTAAGGTTATTGGTCTGTGGTATTTCTACAAAACAAACATGATACCATCTCAGACCACACAATTTTACCTTGAGAGAGAGGAGCAATAACATAAGCATTACATCTCTCTTTATTGCCCTGATCAAATCCAGCTAAAGGGACCTACCCTAAGTTATTCCACTTCACATGAAGCACCAATATCCAAGGAGGGCCCAGCAACTGAACCAAACAAACCACTTCTGACCAGACATCTGCATTGGAAATTAGATGAACATAATGGAAATGACACAGTGATATGATAGCAATCTCACCATATTACCAATGTAACTATAATGATTTGAGGTACATCTAACTTCAATGTAACAGAATAACATATAAAATATAGTAAAAGAATCTAGATAAAATTTCCATGATTATACACAGCCAATCAAAATCAAATGAGAGTACAACATTATCATGAAATGTGTGCAAGTATAAAACAAAATTGAAAACGATACCAAAAAATCCCAACTTTTTTACAGTAAACAGGAAAACACAGAATTAATTCACCCAGAAGTGTATACCCCTTTACAAGCACTTTTTTTTTTTTTACAAAATGTATTGATTCTATAGTACAACACATGATAGCTACGCATTGGAAAACGTACAAGGTCTGGATATCCTAAGTCTACACAATTTATCATCACACAAAAGCTCTCAAAATCTGCTTCAGTCCTGGTTCTTTATCTAAACCTATGGCACCACTACAGGCATTGGCTTTAAGCCCAATATACATATGAGTCTCCAACCATTTGTAAAACAGCTTTTGGTATATTAGGTGAGTAAATAATGCTACTTCTATTATATTTGTCAGATAGTGGGTACATGAAGAATTTGGAAAAAAAGATAGCGAGCTATGGGAAACTTACTAGATAAGACTTTTGAACATAACAACACAAGAATTGTTATCTTCAAATAAAGGCCTCCTCCTCCCCTTCAGCCTTTCCTCTCCATCTCCAAAATTGGTGTCTTTACCAATTCTTTGCGTTAGTTATTATAAAAATCAGCAGACAGTAAAGTTCCCATAGCCTAAGACCTCACCATCCAGGAAACCAGTCAGTCCAGAATTCTTAAAAAAATAGTTTCAAATCCCTGCCTATGAGATATCACATACTACTCTGGGACAAATAAGTAGAGACTGGTGGCAAATTTAATCAAAAAACAAGTCCCTATGGAGTCACTGGCTTCAAAGACTAAAATAACATAATGAACACAATCATGTAAAATAAACTCATATGACTTCCTAACAAGCAAATGGTGCCATACCATGACACCTACATGGAATTTTGAAAAAAAAATATGTCTCCATTCCCAATACCTTCCTATGGGAAACTTACTAGATAAGACTTTTGAACATAACAACACAAGAATTGTTATGTTCAAATAAAGGCCTCCTCCTCCCCTTCAGCCTTTCCTCTCCATCTCCAAAATTGGTGTCTTTACCAATCTTTTGTGTCACTTATTGTAAATAGCAGCAAATACTAAAGTTCCTATAGCCTAGGACCTCATAATCCGGAAATCCATTCAGTACAGAATTCTTAAAAAAATAGTTTCAAACCCCTGGCTATCAGATATCACAATACTACTCTGGTACACAGAAGTAGAGACTGGTGACAAATTTACCAAAACCAAGTCCCTGTGGAGTCACTGGTTTCAAAGACTAAAAAAATACAGTGAACACCATCACTAAAATCAAATCAGATGACTTCCTAATCAGCAAATGGTGCCATACTATGACACCTGCACAGAATTTTGAAAAAAGCACACCTCTTTATTCCCAATACCTTTCAAGGTTATTGGTCTGTAGTATTTCTCCAAAACAAACATGATACCATCTCAGACCACACAATTTTACCTTGAGAGAGAGGAGCAATAACATAAGCATTACATCTCTCTTTATTGCCCTGATCAAATCCAGCTAAAGGGACCTACCCTAAGTTATTCCACTTCACATGAAGCACCAATATCCAAGGAGGGCCCAGCAACTGAACCAAACAAACCACTTCTGACCAGACATCTCCATTGGAAATTAGATGAACATAATGGAAATGACACAGTGATATGATAGCAATCTCACCATATTACCAATGTAACTATAATGATTTGAGGTACATCTAACTTCAATGTAACAGAATAACATATAAAATATAGTAAAATAATCTAGATAAAATCTCCATGATTATACACAGCCAATCAAAATCAAATGAGAGTACAACATTAACATGAAATGTGTGCAAGTATAAAACAAAATTGAAAACTATACCAAAAAATTTCCAACTTTTTTACAATAAACAGGAAAACACAGAATTAATTCACCCAGAAGTGTATACCCCTTTACAAGCACTTTTTTTTTCCAAAATGTATTGATTCTATAGTACAACACATGATAGCTACGCATTGAAAAACGTACAAGGTCTGGATATCGTAAGTCTACACAATTTATCATCACACAAAAGCTCTCAAAATCTGCTTCAGTCCTGGTTCTTTATCTAAACCTATGGCACCACTACAGGCATTGGCTTTAAGCCCAATATACATATGAGTCTCCAACCATTTGTAAAACAGCTCTTGGAATATTAGGTGAGTAAATAATGCTACTTCTATTATATTTGTCAGATAGTGGGTACATGAAGAATTTGGAAAAAAAGATAGCGAGCTATGGGAAACTTACTAGATAAGACTTTTGAACATAACAACACAAGAATTGTTATCTTCAAATAAAGGCCTCCTCCTCCCCTTCAGCCTTTCCTCTCCATCTCCAAAATTGGTGTCTTTACCAATTCTTTGCGTTACTTATTATAAAAATCAGCAGATAGTAAAGTTCCCATAGCCTAAGACCTCATCATCCAGGAAACCAGTCAGTCCAGAATTCTTAAAAAAATAGTTTCAAATCCCTGCCTATGAGATATCACTTACTACTCTGGGACAAATAAGTAGAGACTGGTGGCAAATTTAATCAAAAAACAAGTCCCTATGGAGTCTCTGGCTTCAAAGACTAAAATAACATAATGAACACCATCATGTAAAATAAACTCATATGACTTCCTAACAAGCAAATGGTGCCATACCACGACAACTATATGGAATTTTGAAAAAAAAAATATGTCTCTATTCCCAATACCTTCCTATGGGAAACTTACTAGATAAGACTTTTGAACATAACAACACAAGAATTGTTATCTTCAAATAAAGGCCTCCTCCTCCCCTTCAGCCTTGCCTCTCCATCTCCAAAATTGGTGTCCTTACCAATCTTATGTGTCACTTATTGTAAATAGCAGCAAATACTAAAGTTCCTATAGCCTAGGACCTCATAATCCGGAAATCCAGTCAGTACAGAATTCTTAAAAAAAATAGTTTCAAACCCCTGGCTATCAGATATCACATACTACTCTGGTACACAGAAGTAGAGACTGGTGACAAATTTACCAAAACCAAGTCCCTGTGGAGTCACTGGTTTCAAAGACTAAAAAAACACAGTGAACACCATCACTAAAATCAAATCAGATGACTTCCTAACCAGCAAATGGCGCCATACTATGACACCTACACAGAATTTTGAATAAAGCAGACCTCTTTATTCCCAATACCTTTAAGGTTATTGGTCTGTGGTATTTCTACAAAACAAACATGATACCATCTCAGACCACACAATTTTACCTTGAGAGAGAGGAGCAATAACATAAGCATTACATCACTCTTTATTGCCCTGATCAAATCCAGCTAAAGGGACCTACCCTAAGTTATTCCACTTCACATGAAGCACCAATATCCAAGGAGGGCCCAGCAACTGAACCAAACAAACCACTTCTGACCAGACATCTCCATTGGAAATTAGATGAACATAATGGAAATGACACAGTGATATGATAGCAATCTCACCATATTACCAATGTAACTATAATGATTTGAGGTACATCTAACTTCAATGTAACAGAATAACATATAAAATATAGTAAAATAATCTAGATTAAATCTCCATGATTATACACAGCCAATCAAAATCAAATGAGAGTACAACATTAACATGAAATGTGTGCAAGTATAAAACAAAATTGAAAACAATACCAAAAAATCCCAACTTTTTTACAGTAAACAGGAAAACACAGAATTAATTCTCCCAGAAGTGTATACCCCTTTACAAGCACTTTTTTTTTTACAAAATGTATTGATTCTATAGTACAACACATGATAGCTATGCATTGGAAAACGTACAAGGTCTGGATATCCTAAGTCTACACAATTTATCATTACACAAAAGCTCTCAAAATCTGCTTCAGTCATGGTTCTTTATCTAAACCTATGGCACCACTACAGGCATTGGCTTTAAGCCCAATATACATATGAGTCTCCAACCATTTGTAAAACAGCTCTTGGAATATTAGGTGAGTAAATAATGCTACTTCTATTATATTTGTCAGATAGTGGGTACATGAAGAATTTGGAAAAAAAGATAGCGAGCTATGGGAAACTTACTAGATAAGACTTTTGAACATAACAACACAAGAATTGTTATCTTCAAATAAAGGCCTCCTCCTCCCCTTCAGCCTTTCCTCTCCATCTCCAAAATTGGTGTCTTTACCAATTCTTTGCGTTACTTATTATAAAAATCAGCAGACAGTAAAGTTCCCATAGCCTAAGACCTCATCATCCAGGAAACCAGTCAGTCCAGAATTCTTAAAAAAAATAGTTTCAAATCCCTGCCTATGAGATATCACATACTACTCTGGGACAAATAAGTAGAGACTGGTGGCAAATTTAATCAAAAAACAAGTCCCTATGGAGTCACTGGCTTCAAAGACTAAAATAACATAATGAACACAATCATGTAAAATAAACTCATATGACTTCCTAACAAGCAAATGGTGCCATACCATGACACCTACATGGAATTTTGAAAAAAAAGTATGTCTCCATTCCCAATACCTTCCTATGGGAAACTTACTAGATAAGACTTTTGAACATAACAACACAAGAATTGTTATGTTCAAATAAAGGCCTCCTCCTCCCCTTCAGCCTTTCCTCTCCATCTCCAAAATTGGTGTCTTTACCAATCTTTTGTGTCACTTATTGTAAATAGCAGCAAATACTAAAGTTCCTATAGCCTAGGACCTCATAATGCGGAAATCCAGTCAGTACAGAATTCTTAAAAAAATAGTTTCAAACCCCTGGCTATCAGATATCACATACTACTCTGGTACACAGAAGTAGAGACTGGTGACAAATTTACCAAAACCAAGTCCCTGTGGAGTCACTGGTTTCAAAGACTAAAAAAACACAGTGAACACCATCACTAAAATCAAATCAGGTGACTTCCTAACCAGCAAATGGCGCCATACTATGACACCTACACAGAATTTTGAAAAAAGCAGACCTCTTTATTCCCAATACCTTTAAGGTTATTGGTCTGTGGTATTTCTACAAAACAAACCTGATACCATCTCAGACCACACAATTTTACCTTGAGAGAGAGGAGCAATAACATAAGCATTACATCTCTCTTTATTGCCCTGATCAAATCCAGCTAAAGGGACCTACCCTAAGTTATTCCACTTCACATGAAGCACCAATATCCAAGGAGGGCCCAGCAACTGAACCAAACAAACCACTTCTGACCAGACATCTCCATTGGAAATTAGATGAACATAATGGAAATGACACAGTGATATGATAGCAATCTCACCATATTACCAATGTAACTATAATGATTTGAGGTACATCTAACTTCAATGTAACAGAATAACATATAAAATATAGTAAAATAATCTAGATAAAATCTCCATGATTATACACAGCCAATCAAAATCAAATGAGAGTACAACATTATCATGAAATGTGTGCAAGTATAAAACAAAATTGAAAACGATACCAAAAAATCCCAACTTTTTTACAGTAAACAGGAAAACACAGAATTAATTCACCCAGAAGTGTATACCCCTTTACAAGCACTTTTTTTTTTACAAAATGTATTGATTCTATAGTACAACACATGATAGCTACGCATTGGAAAACGTACAAGGTCTGGATATCCTAAGTCTACACAATTTATCATCACACAAAAGCTCTCAAAATCTGCTTCAGTCCTGGTTCTTTATCTAAACCTATGGCACCACTACAGGCATTGGCTTTAAGCCCAATATACATATGAGTCTCCAACCATTTGTAAAACAGCTCTTGGTATATTAGGTGAGTAAATAATGCTACTTCTATTATATTTGTCAGATAGTGGGTACATGAAGAATTTGGAAAAAAAGATAGCGAGCTATGGGAAACTTACTAGATAAGACTTTTGAACATAACAACACAAGAATTGTTATCTTCAAATAAAGGCCTCCTCCTCCCCTTCAGCCTTTCCTCTCCATCTCCAAAATTGGTGTCTTTACCAATTCTTTGCGTTAGTTATTATAAAAATCAGCAGACAGTAAAGTTCCCATAGCCTAAGACCTCATCATCCAGGAAACCAGTCAGTCCAGAATTCTTAAAAAAATAGTTTCAAATCCCTGCCTATGAGATATCACATACTACTCTGGGACAAATAAGTAGAGACTGGTGGCAAATTTAATATAAAAACAAGTCCCTATGGAGTCACTGGCTTCAAAGACTAAAATAACATAATGAACACAATCATGTAAAATAAACTCATATGACTTCCTAACAAGCAAATGGTGCCATACCATGACACCTACATGGAATTTTGAAAAAAAAATATGTCTCCATTCCCAATACCTTCCTATGGGAAACTTACTAGATAAGACTTTTGAACATAACAACACAAGAATTGTTGTGTTCAAATAAAGGCCTCCTCCTCCCCTTCAGCCTTTCCTCTCCATCTCCAAAATTGGTGTCTTTACCAATCTTTTGTGTCACTTATTGTAAATAGCAGCAAATACTAAAGTTCCTATAGCCTAGGACCTCCTAATCCGGAAATCCAGTCAGTACAGAATTCTTAAAAAAATAGTTTCAAACCCCTGGCTATCAGAAATCACATACTACTCTGGTACACAGAAGTAGAGACTGGCGACAAATTTACCAAAACCAAGTCCCTGTGGAGTCACTGGTTTCAAAGACTAAAAAAACACAGTGAACACCATCACTAAAATCAAATCAGATGACTTCCTAACCAGCAAATGGTGCCATACTATGACACCTACACAGAATTTTGAAAAAAGCAGACCTCTTTATTCCCAATACCTTTCAAGGTTATTGGTCTGTGGTATTTCTCCAAAACAAACATGATACCATCTCAGACCACACAATTTTACCTTGAGAGAGAGGAACAATAACATAAGCATTACATCTCCTCTTTACTGCCCTGACCAAATCCAGCTAAAGGGACCTACCCTAAGTTATTCCACTTCACATGAAGCACCAATATCCAAGGAGGGCCCAGCAACTGAACCAAACAAACCACTTCTGCCCAGACATCTCCATTGGAAATTAGATGAACATAATGGAAATGACACAGTGATATGATAGCAATCTCACCATATTACCAATGTAACTATAATGATTTGAGGTACATCTAACTTCAATGTAACAGAATAACATATAAAATATAGTAAAAGAATCTAGATAAAATCTCCATGATTATACACAGCCAATCAAAATCAAATGAGAGTACAACATTAACATGAAATGTGTGCAAGTATAAAACAAAATTGAAAACTATACCAAAAAATCCCAACTTTTTTACAGTAAACAGGAAAACACAGAATTAATTCACCCAGAAGTGTATACCCCTTTACAAGCACTTTTTTTTACAAAATGTATTGATTCTATAGTACAACACATGATAGCTACGCATTGGAAAACGTACAAGGTCTGGATATCCTAAGTCTACACAATTTATCATCACACAAAAGCTCTCAAAATCTGCTTCAGTCCTGGTTCTTTATCTAAACCTATGGCACCACTACAGGCATTGGCTTTAAGCCCAATATACATATGAGTCTCCAACCATTTGTAAAACAGCTCTTGGAATATTAGGTGAGTAAATAATGCTACTTCTATTATATTTGTCAGATAGTGGGTACATGAAGAATTTGGAAAAAAAGATAGCGAGCTATGGGAAACTTAATAGATAAGACATTTGAACATAACAACACAAGAATTGTTATCTTCAAATAAAGGCCTCCTCCTCCCCTTCAGCCTTTCCTCTCCATCTCCAAAATTGGTGTCTTTACCAATTCTTTGCGTTACTTATTACAAAAATCAGCAGACAGTAAAGTTCCCATAGCCTAAGACCTCATCATCCAGGAAACCAGTCAGTCCAGAATTCTTAAAAAAATTGTTTCAAATCCCTGCCTATGAGATATAACATACTACTCTGGGACAAATAAGTAGAGACTGGTGGCAAATTTAATCAAAAAACAAGCCCCTATGGAGTCACTGGCTTCAAAGACTAAAATAACATAATGAACACCATCATGTAAAATAAACTCATATGACTTCCTAACAAGCAAATGGTGCCATACCACGACACCTACATGGAATTTTGAAAAAAAAATATGTCTCTATTCCCAATACCTTCCTATGGGAAACTTACTAGATAAGACTTTTGAACATAACAACACAAGAATTGTTATCTTCAAATAAAGGCCTCCTCCTCCCCTTCAGCCTTGCCTCTCCATCTCCAAAATTGGTGTCTTTACCAATCTTATGTGTCACTTATTGTAAATAGCAGCAAATACTAAAGTTCCTATAGCCTAGGACCTCATAATCCGGAAATCCAGTCAGTACAGAATTCTTAAAAAAATAGTTTCAAACCCCTGGCTATCAGATATCACATACTACTCTGGTACACAGAAGTAGAGACTGGTGACAAATTTACCAAAACCAAGTCCCTGTGGAGTCACTGGTTTCAAAGACTAAAAAAACACAGTGAACATCATCACTAAAATCAAATCAGATGACTTCCTAACCAGCAAATGGCGCCATACTATGACACCTACACAGAATTTTGAAAAAAGCAGACCTCTTTATTCCCAATACCTTTAAAGGTTATTGGTCTGTGGTATTTCTCCAAAACAAACATGATACCATCTCAGATCACACAATTTTACCTTGAGAGAGAGGAGCAATAACATAAGCATTACATCTCTCTTTATTGCCCTGACCAAATCCAGCTAAAGGGACCTACCCTAAGTTATTCCACTTCACATGAAGCACCAATATCCAAGGAGGGCCCAGCAACTGAACCAAACAAAAGACTTCTGACCAGACATCTCCATTGGAAATTAGATGAACATAATGGAAATGGCACAGTGATATGATAGCAATCTCACCATATTACCAATGTAACTATAATGATTTGAGGTACATCTAACTTCAATGTAACAGAATAACATATAAACTATAGTAAAAGAATCTAGATAAAATCTCCATGATTATACACAGCCAATCAAAATCAAATGAGAGTACAACATTATAATGAAATGTGTGCAAGTATAAAACAAAATTGAAAACGATACCAAAAAATCCCAACTTTTTTACAGTAAACAGGAAAACACAGAATTAATTCACCCAGAAGTGTATACCCCTTTACAAGCACTTTTTTTTTTACAAAATGTATTGATTCTATAGTACAACACATGATAGCTACGCATTGGAAAACGTACAAGGTCTGGATATCCTAAGTCTACACAATTTATCATCACACAAAAGCTCTCAAAATCTGCTTCAGTCCTGGTTCTTTATCTAAACCTATGGCACCACTACAGGCATTGGCTTTAAGCCCAATATACATATGAGTCTCCAACCATTTGTAAAACAGCTCTTGGTATATTAGGTGAGTAAATAATGCTACTTCAATTATATTTGTCAGATAGTGGGTACATGAAGAATTTGGAAAAAAAGATAGCGAGCTATGGGAAACTTACTAGATAAGACTTTTGAACATAACAACACGAGAATTGTTATCTTCAAATAAAGGCCTCCTCCTCCCCTTCAGCCTTTCCTCTCCATCTCCAAAATTGGTGTCTTTACCAATTCTTTGCGTTACTTATTATAAAAATCAGCAGACAGTAAAGTTCCCATAGCCTAAGACCTCATCATCCAGGAAACCAGTCAGTCCAGAATTCTTAAAAAAATAGTTTCAAATCCCTGCCTATGAGATATCACATACTACTCTGGGACAAATAAGTAGAGACTGGTGGCAAATTTAATCAAAACACAAGTCCCTATGGAGTCACTGGCTTCAAAGACTAAAATAACATAATGAACACCATCATGTAAAATAAACTCATATGACTTCCTAACAAGCAAATGGTGCCATACCACGACACCTACATGGAATTTTGAAAAAAAAAATATGTTTCTATTCCCAATACCTTCCTATGGGAAACTTACTACATAAGACTTTTGAACATAACAACACAAGAATTGTTATCTTCAAATAAAGGCCTCCTCCTCCCCTTCAGCCTTGCCTCTCCATCTCCAAAATTGGTGTCTTTACCAATCTTATGTGTCACTTATTGTAAATAGCAGCAAATACTAAAGTTCCTATAGCCTAGGACCTCATAATCCGGAAATCCAGTCAGTACAGAATTCTTAAAAAAATTGTTTCAAACCCCTGGCTATCAGATATCACATACTACTCTGGTACACAGAAGTAGAGACTGGTGACAAATTTACCAAAACCAAGTCCCTGTGGAGTCACTGGTTTCAAAGACTAAAAAAACACAGTGAACACCATCACTAAAATCAAATCAGATGACTTCCTAACCAGCAAATGGCGCCATACTATGACACCTACACAGAATTTTGAAAAAAGCAGACCTCTTTATTCCCAATACCTTTCAAGGTTATTGGTCTGTGGTATTTCTCCAAAACAAACATGATACCATCTCAGACCACAAAATTTTACCTTGAGAGAGAGGAGCAATAACATAAGCATTACATCTCTCTTTATTGCCCTGACCAAATCCAGCTAAAGGGACCTACCCTAAGTTATTCCACTTCACATGAAGCACCAATATCCAAGGAGGGCCCAGCAACTGAACCAAACAAACCACTTCTGACCAGACATCTCCATTGGAAATTAGATGAACATAATGGAAATGACACAGTGATATGATAGCAATCTCACCATATTACCAATGTAACTATAATGATTTGAGGTACATCTAACTTCAATGTAACAGAATAACATATAAAATATAGTAAAAGAAGCTAGATAAAATCTCCATGATTATACACAGCCAATCAAAATCAAATAAGAGTACAACATTAAAATGAAATGTGTGTAAGCATAAAACAAAATTGAAAACTATACCAAAAAATCCCAACTTTTTTACAGTAAACAGGAAAACACAGAATTAATTCACCCAGAAGTGTATACCCCTTTACAAGCACTTTTTTTTAACAAAATGTATTGATTCTATAGTACAACACATGATAGCTACGCATTGGAAAACGTACAAGGTCTGGATATCCTAAGTCTACACAATTTATCATCACACAAAAGCTCTCAAAATCTGCTTCAGTCCTGGTTCTTTATCTAAACCTATGGCACCACTACAGGCATTGGCTTTAAGCACAATATACATATGAGTCTCCAACCATTTGTAAAACAGCTCTTGGTATATTAGGTGAGTAAATAATGCTACTTCAATTAAATTTGTAAGATAGTGGGTACATGAAGTATTTGGAAAAAAAGATAGCGAGCTATGGGAAACTTACTAGATAAGACTTTTGAACATAACAACACAAGAATTGTTATCTTCAAATAAAGGCCTCCTCCCCCCCTTCAGCCTTTCCTCTCCATCTCCAAAATTGGTGTCTTTACCAATTCTTTGCGTTACTTATTATAAAAATCAGCAGACAGTAAATTTCCCATCGCCTAAGACCTCATCATCCAGGAAACCAGTCAGTCCAGAATTCTTAAAAAAATAGTTTCAAATCCCTGCCTATGAGATATCACATACTACTCTGGGACAAATAAGTAGAGACTGGTGGCAAATTTAATAAAAAAACAAGTCCCTATGGAGTCACTGGCTTCAAAGACTAAAATAACATAATGAACACAATCATGTAAAATAAACTCATATGACTTCCTAACAAGCAAATGGTGCCATACCACGACACCTCCATGGAATTTTGAAAAAAAAATATGTCTCTATTCCCAATACCTTCCTATGGGAAACTTACTAGATAAGACTTTTGAACATAACAACACAAGAATTGTTATCTTCAAATAAAGGCCTCCTCCTCCCCTTCAGCCTTGCCTCTCCATCTCCAAAATTGGTGTCTTTACCAATCTTATGTGTCACTTATTGTAAATAGCAGCAAATACTAAAGTTCCTATAGCCTAGGACCTCATAATCCGGAAATCCAGTCAGTACAGAATTCTTAAAAAAATAGTTTCAAACCCCTGGCTATCAGATATCACATACTACTCTGGTACACAGAAGTAGAGACTGGCGACAAATTTACCAAAACCAAGTCCCTGTGGAGTCACTGGTTTCAAAGACTAAAAAAACACAGTGAACACCATCACTAAAATCAAATCAGATGACTTCCTAACCAGCAAATGGTGCCATACTATGACACCTACACAGAATTTTGAAAAAAGCAGACCTCTTTATTCCCAATACCTTTCAAGGTTATTGGTCTGTGGTATTTCTCCAAAACAAACATGATACCATCTCAGACCACACAATTTTACCTTGAGAGAGAGGAACAATAACATAAGCATTACATCTCCTCTTTACTGCCCTGACCAAATCCAGCTAAAGGGACCTACCCTAAGTTATTCCACTTCACATGAAGCACCAATATCCAAGGAGGGCCCAGCAACTGAACCAAACAAACCACTTCTGCCCAGACATCTCCATTGGAAATTAGATGAACATAATGGAAATGACACAGTGATATGATAGCAATCTCACCATATTACCAATGTAACTATAATGATTTGAGGTACATCTAACTTCAATGTAACAGAATAACATATAAAATATAGTAAAAGAATCTAGATAAAATCTCCATGATTATACACAGCCAATCAAAATCAAATGAGAGTACAACATTAACATGAAATGTGTGCAAGTATAAAACAAAATTGAAAACTATACCAAAAAATCCCAACTTTTTTACAGTAAACAGGAAAACACAGAATTAATTCACCCAGAAGTGTATACCCCTTTACAAGCACTTTTTTTTACAAAATGTATTGATTCTATAGTACAACACATGATAGCTACGCATTGGAAAACGTACAAGGTCTGGATATCCTAAGTCTACACAATTTATCATCACACAAAAGCTCTCAAAATCTGCTTCAGTCCTGGTTCTTTATCTAAACCTATGGCACCACTACAGGCATTGGCTTTAAGCCCAATATACATATGAGTCTCCAACCATTTGTAAAACAGCTCTTGGAATATTAGGTGAGTAAATAATGCTACTTCTATTATATTTGTCAGATAGTGGGTACATGAAGAATTTGGAAAAAAAGATAGCGAGCTATGGGAAACTTAATAGATAAGACATTTGAACATAACAACACAAGAATTGTTATCTTCAAATAAAGGCCTCCTCCTCCCCTTCAGCCTTTCCTCTCCATCTCCAAAATTGGTGTCTTTACCAATTCTTTGCGTTACTTATTACAAAAATCAGCAGACAGTAAAGTTCCCATAGCCTAAGACCTCATCATCCAGGAAACCAGTCAGTCCAGAATTCTTAAAAAAATTGTTTCAAATCCCTGCCTATGAGATATAACATACTACTCTGGGACAAATAAGTAGAGACTGGTGGCAAATTTAATCAAAAAACAAGCCCCTATGGAGTCACTGGCTTCAAAGACTAAAATAACATAATGAACACCATCATGTAAAATAAACTCATATGACTTCCTAACAAGCAAATGGTGCCATACCACGACACCTACATGGAATTTTGAAAAAAAAATATGTCTCTATTCCCAATACCTTCCTATGGGAAACTTACTAGATAAGACTTTTGAACATAACAACACAAGAATTGTTATCTTCAAATAAAGGCCTCCTCCTCCCCTTCAGCCTTGCCTCTCCATCTCCAAAATTGGTGTCTTTACCAATCTTATGTGTCACTTATTGTAAATAGCAGCAAATACTAAAGTTCCTATAGCCTAGGACCTCATAATCCGGAAATCCAGTCAGTACAGAATTCTTAAAAAAATAGTTTCAAACCCCTGGCTATCAGATATCACATACTACTCTGGTACACCGAAGTAGAGACTGGTGACAAATTTACCAAAACCAAGTCCCTGTGGAGTCACTGGTTTCAAAGACTAAAAAAACACAGTGAACATCATCACTAAAATCAAATCAGATGACTTCCTAACCAGCAAATGGCGCCATACTATGACACCTACACAGAATTTTGAAAAAAGCAGACCTCTTTATTCCCAATACCTTTAAAGGTTATTGGTCTGTGGTATTTCTCCAAAACAAACATGATACCATCTCAGATCACACAATTTTACCTTGAGAGAGAGGAGCAATAACATAAGCATTACATCTCTCTTTATTGCCCTGACCAAATCCAGCTAAAGGGACCTACCCTAAGTTATTCCACTTCACATGAAGCACCAATATCCAAGGAGGGCCCAGCAACTGAACCAAACAAAAGACTTCTGACCAGACATCTCCATTGGAAATTAGATGAACATAATGGAAATGGCACAGTGATATGATAGCAATCTCACCATATTACCAATGTAACTATAATGATTTGAGGTACATCTAACTTCAATGTAACAGAATAACATATAAACTATAGTAAAAGAATCTAGATAAAATCTCCATGATTATACACAGCCAATCAAAATCAAATGAGAGTACAACATTATCATGAAATGTGTGCAAGTATAAAACAAAATTGAAAACGATACCAAAAAATCCCAACTTTTTTACAGTAAACAGGAAAACACAGAATTAATTCACCCAGAAGTGTATACCCCTTTACAAGCACTTTTTTTTTTACAAAATGTATTGATTCTATAGTACAACACATGATAGCTACGCATTGGAAAACGTACAAGGTCTGGATATCCTAAGTCTACACAATTTATCATCACACAAAAGCTCTCAAAATCTGCTTCAGTCCTGGTTCTTTATCTAAACCTATGGCACCACTACAGGCATTGGCTTTAAGCCCAATATACATATGAGTCTCCAACCATTTGTAAAACAGCTCTTGGTATATTAGGTGAGTAAATAATGCTACTTCAATTATATTTGTCAGATAGTGGGTACATGAAGAATTTGGAAAAAAAGATAGCGAGCTATGGGAAACTTACTAGATAAGACTTTTGAACATAACAACACGAGAATTGTTATCTTCAAATAAAGGCCTCCTCCTCCCCTTCAGCCTTTCCTCTCCATCTCCAAAATTGGTGTCTTTACCAATTCTTTGCGTTACTTATTATAAAAATCAGCAGACAGTAAAGTTCCCATAGCCTAAGACCTCATCATCCAGGAAACCAGTCAGTCCAGAATTCTTAAAAAAATAGTTTCAAATCCCTGCCTATGAGATATCACATACTACTCTGGGACAAATAAGTAGAGACTGGTGGCAAATTTAATCAAAACACAAGTCCCTATGGAGTCACTGGCTTCAAAGACTAAAATAACATAATGAACACCATCATGTAAAATAAACTCATATGACTTCCTAACAAGCAAATGGTGCCATACCACGACACCTACATGGAATTTTGAAAAAAAAAATATGTTTCTATTCCCAATACCTTCCTATGGGAAACTTACTACATAAGACTTTTGAACATAACAACACAAGAATTGTTATCTTCAAATAAAGGCCTCCTCCTCCCCTTCAGCCTTGCCTCTCCATCTCCAAAATTGGTGTCTTTACCAATCTTATGTGTCACTTATTGTAAATAGCAGCAAATACTAAAGTTCCTATAGCCTAGGACCTCATAATCCGGAAATCCAGTCAGTACAGAATTCTTAAAAAAATTGTTTCAAACCCCTGGCTATCAGATATCACATACTACTCTGGTACACAGAAGTAGAGACTGGTGACAAATTTACCAAAACCAAGTCCCTGTGGAGTCACTGGTTTCAAAGACTAAAAAAACACAGTGAACACCATCACTAAAATCAAATCAGATGACTTCCTAACCAGCAAATGGCGCCATACTATGACACCTACACAGAATTTTGAAAAAAGCAGACCTCTTTATTCCCAATACCTTTCAAGGTTATTGGTCTGTGGTATTTCTCCAAAACAAACATGATACCATCTCAGACCACAAAATTTTACCTTGAGAGAGAGGAGCAATAACATAAGCATTACATCTCTCTTTATTGCCCTGACCAAATCCAGCTAAAGGGACCTACCCTAAGTTATTCCACTTCACATGAAGCACCAATATCCAAGGAGGGCCCAGCAACTGAACCAAACAAACCACTTCTGACCAGACATCTCCATTGGAAATTAGATGAACATAATGGAAATGACACAGTGATATGATAGCAATCTCACCATATTACCAATGAAACTATAATGATTTGAGGTACATCTAACTTCAATGTAACAGAATAACATATAAAATATAGTAAAAGAAGCTAGATAAAATCTCCATGATTATACACAGCCAATCAAAATCAAATAAGAGTACAACATTAAAATGAAATGTGTGTAAGCATAAAACAAAATTGAAAACTATACCAAAAAATCCCAACTTTTTTACAGTAAACAGGAAAACACAGAATTAATTCACCCAGAAGTGTATACCCCTTTACAAGCACTTTTTTTTAACAAAATGTATTGATTCTATAGTACAACACATGATAGCTACGCATTGGAAAACGTACAAGGTCTGGATATCCTAAGTCTACACAATTTATCATCACACAAAAGCTCTCAAAATCTGCTTCAGTCCTGGTTCTTTATCTAAACCTATGGCACCACTACAGGCATTGGCTTTAAGCACAATATACATATGAGTCTCCAACCATTTGTAAAACAGCTCTTGGTATATTAGGTGAGTAAATAATGCTACTTCAATTAAATTTGTAAGATAGTGGGTACATGAAGTATTTGGAAAAAAAGATAGCGAGCTATGGGAAACTTACTAGATAAGACTTTTGAACATAACAACACAAGAATTGTTATCTTCAAATAAAGGCCTCCTCCCCCCCTTCAGCCTTTCCTCTCCATCTCCAAAATTGGTGTCTTTACCAATTCTTTGCGTTACTTATTATAAAAATCAGCAGACAGTAAATTTCCCATCGCCTAAGACCTCATCATCCAGGAAACCAGTCAGTCCAGAATTCTTAAAAAAATAGTTTCAAATCCCTGCCTATGAGATATCACATACTACTCTGGGACAAATAAGTAGAGACTGGTGGCAAATTTAATAAAAAAACAAGTCCCTATGGAGTCACTGGCTTCAAAGACTAAAATAACATAATGAACACAATCATGTAAAATAAACTCATATGACTTCCTAACAAGCAAATGGTGCCATACCACGACACCTCCATGGAATTTTGAAAAAAAAATATGTCTCTATTCCCAATACCTTCCTATGGGAAACTTACTAGATAAGACTTTTGAACATAACAACACAAGAATTGTTATCTTCAAATAAAGGCCTCCTCCTCCCCTTCAGCCTTGCCTCTCCATCTCCAAAATTGGTGTCTTTACCAATCTTATGTGTCACTTATTGTAAATAGCAGCAAATACTAAAGTTCCTATAGCCTAGGACCTCATAATCCGGAAATCCAGTCAGTACAGAATTCTTAAAAAAATAGTTTCAAACCCCCGGCTATCAGATATCACATACTACTCTGGTACACAGAAGTAGAGACTGGTGACAAATTTACCAAAACCAAGTCCCTGTGGAGTCACTAGTTTCAAAGACTAAAAAAAAAACAGTGAACACCATCACTAAAATAAAATCAGATGACTTCCTAACCAGCAAATGGCGCCATACTATGACACCTACACAGAATTTTGAAAAAAGCAGACCTCTTTATTCCCAATACCTTTTAAGGTTATTGGTCTGTGGTATTTCTCCAAAACAAACATGATACCATCTCAGACCACACAATTTTACTTTGAGAGAGAGGAGCAATAACATAAGCATTACATCTCTCTGTATTGCCCTGACCAAATCCAGCAAAAGGGACCTACCCTAAGTTATTCCACTTCACATGAAGCACCAATATCCAAGGAGGGCCCAGCAACTGAACCAAACAAACCACTTCTGACCAGACATCTCCATTGGAAATTAGATGAACATAATGGAAATGACACAGTGATATGATAGCAATCTCACCATATTACCAATGTAACTACTATGATTTGAGGTACATCTAACTTCAATGTAACAGAATAACATATAAAATATAGTAAAATAATCTAGATAAAATCTCCATGATTATACACAGCCAATCAAAATCAAATGAGAGTACAACATTAACATGAAATGTGTGCAAGTATAAAACAAAATTGAAAACTATACCAAAAAATGTCCAACTTTTTTACAATAAACAGGAAAACACAGAATTAATTCACCCAGAAGTGTATACCCCTTTACAAGCACTTTTTTTTACAAAATGTATTGATTCTATAGTACAACACATGATAGCTACGCATTGGAAAACGTACAAGGTCTGGATATCCTAAGTCTACACAATTTATCATCACACAAAAGCTCTCAAAATCTGCTTCAGTCCTGGTTCTTTATCTAAACCTATGGCACCACTACAGGCATTGGCTTTAAAGAGGCTCTGTCACCAGATTTTGCAACCCCTATCTGCTATTGCAGCAGATAGGCGCTGCAATGTAGATTACAGTAACGTTTTTATTTTTTAAAAACGAGCATTTTTGGCCAAGTTATGACCATTTTCTTATTTATGCAAATGAGGCTTGCAAAAGTACAACTGGGCGTGTTGAAAAGTAAAAGTACAACTGGGCGTGTATTATGTGCGTACATCGGGGCGTGTTTACTACTTTTACTAGCTGGGCGCTCTGATGAGAAGTATCATCCACTTCTCTTCACAACGCCCAGCTTCTGGCAGTGCAGCACTGTGACGTCACTCACAGGTCCTGCATCGTGTCGGCACCAGAGGCTACAGATGATTCTGCAGCAGCATCAGCGTTTGCAGGTAAGTCGATGTAGCTACTTACCTGCAAATGCTGATGCTGCTGCAGAATCAACTGTAGCCTCTGGTGCCGACACGATGCAGGACCTGTGAGTGACGTCACAGTGCTGCACTGCCAGAAGCTGGGCGTTCTGAAGAGAAGTGGATGATACTTCTATACACAACGCCCAGCTAGTAAAAGTAGTAAAAACGCCCCGATGTACGCACATAATACACGCCCAGTTGTACTTTTACTTTTCAACACGCCCAGTTGTACTTTTGCAAGCCTCATTTGCATAAATACGAAAATGGTCATAACTTGGCCAAAAATGCTCGTTTTTTAAAAATAAAAACGTCACTGTAATCTACATTGCAGCGCCTATCTGCTGCAATAGCAGATAGGGGTTGCAAAATCTGGTGACAGAGCCTCTTTAAGCCCAATATACATATGAGTCTCCAACCATTTGTAAAACAGCTCTTGGAATATTAGGTGAGTAAATAATGCTACTTCTATTATATTTGTCAGATAGTGGGTACATGAAGAATTTGGAAATAAAGATAGCGAGCTATGGGAAACTTACTAGATAAGACTTTTAAACATAACAACACAAGAATTGTTATCTTCAAATAAAGGCCTCCTCCTCCCCTTCAGCCTTTCCTCTCCATCTCCAAAATTGGTGTCTTTACCAATTCTTTGCGTTACTTATTATAAAAATCAGCAGACAGTAAAGTTCCCATAGCCTAAGACCTCACCATGGAGGAAACCAGTCAGTCCAGAATTCTTAAAAAAATAGTTTCAAATCCCTGCCTATGAGATATCACATACTACTCTGGGACAAATAAGTATAGACTGGTGGAAATTTAATCAAAAAACAAGTCCCTATGGAGTCACTGGCTTCAAAGACTAAAATAACATAATGAACACCATCATGTAAAATAAACTCATATGACTTCCTAACAAGCAAATGGTGCCATACCATGACACCTACATGGAATTTTGAAAAAAAAATATGTCTCTATTCCCAATACCTTCCTATAGGAAACTTACTAGATAAGACTTTTGAACATAACAACACAAGAATTGTTATGTTCAAATAAAGGCCTCCTCCTCCCCTTCAGCCTTGCCTCTCCATCTCCAAAATTTGTGTCTTTACCAATTTTTTGTGTCACTTATTGTAAATAGCAGCAAATACTAAAGTTCCTATAGCCTAGGACCTCATAATCCGGAAATCCAGTCAGTACAGAATTCTTAAAAAAATAGTTTCAAACCCCTGGCTATCAGATATCACATACTACTCTGGTACACAGAAGTAGAGACTGGTGACAAATTTACCAAAACCAAGTCCCTGTGGAGTCACTGGTTTCAAAGACTAAAAAAACACAGTGAACACCATCACTAAAATCAAATCAGATGACTTCCTAACCAGCAAATGGCGCCATACCATGACACCTACACAGAATTTTGAAAAAAGCAGACCTCTTTATTCCCAATACCTTTCAAGGTTATTGGTCTGTGGTATTTCTCCAAAACAAACCTGATACCATCTCAGACCACACAATTTTACCTTGAGAGAGAGGAGCAATAACATAAGCATTACATCTCTCTTTATTGCCCTGACCAAATCCAGCTAAAGGGACCTACCCTAAGTTATTCCACTTCACATGAAGCACCAATATCCAAGGAGGGCCCAGCAACTGAACCAAACAAACCACTTCTGACCAGACATCAACATTGGAAATTAGATGAACATAATGGAAATGACACAGTGATATGATAGCAATC
Organism: Rhinoderma darwinii; assembly: GCF_050947455.1. Lineage (NCBI taxonomy): Eukaryota > Metazoa > Chordata > Amphibia > Anura > Rhinodermatidae > Rhinoderma > Rhinoderma darwinii. The sequence goes on along the minus strand of NW_027461683.1, from coordinate 166,994 downwards.
TCACCATATTACCAATGTAACTATAATGATGTGAGGTACATCTAACTTCAATGTAACAGAATAACATATAAAATATAGTAAAATAATCTAGATAAAATCTCCATGATTATACACAGCCAATCAAAATCAAATGAGAGTACAACATTAACATGAAATGTGTGCAAGTATAAAACAAAATTGAAAACTATACCAAAAAATCCCAACTTTTTTACAGTAAACAGGAAAACACAGAATTAATTCACCCAGAAGTGTATACCCCTTTACAAGCACTTTTTTTTTAATAAAATGTATTGATTCTATAGTACAACACATGATAGCTACGCATTGGAAAACGTACAAGGTCTGGATATCCTAAGTCTACACAATTTATCATCACACAAAAGCTCTCAAAATCTGCTTCAGTCCTGGTTCTTTATCTAAACCTATGGCACCACTACAGGCATTGGCTATAAGCCCAATATACATATGAGTCTCCAACCATTTGTAAAACAGCTCTTGGTATATTAGGTGAGTAAATAATGCTACTTCTATTATATTTGTCAGATAGTGGGTACATGAAGAATTTGAAAAAAAATATAGCGAGCTATGGGAAACTTACTAGATAAGACTTTTGAACATAACACAAGAATTGTTATCTTCAAATAAAGGCCTCCTACTCCCCTTGAGCCTTTCCTCTCCATCTCCAAAATTGGTGTCTTTACCAATTCTTTGCGTTACTTATTATAAAAATCAGCAGACAGTAAAGTTCCCATAGCCTAAGACCTCATCATCCAGGAAACCAGTCAGTCCAGAATTCTTAAAAAAATAGTTTCAAATCCCTGCCTATGAGATATCACATACTACTCTGGGACAAATAAGTAGAGACTGGTGGCAAATGTAATCAAAAAACAAGTCCCTATGGAGTCACTGGCTTCAGAGACTAAAATAACATAATGAACACCATCATGTAAAATAAACTTATATGACTTCCTAACAAGCAAATGGTGCCATACCACGACACCTACATGGAATTTTGAAAAAAAAAATATGTCTCTATTCCCAATACCTTTCTATGGGAAACTTACTAGATAAGACTTTTGAACATACCAACACAAGAATTGTTGTCTTCAAATAAAGGCCTCCTCCTCCCCTTCAGCCTTGCCTCTCCATCTCCAAAATTGGTGTCTTTACCAATCTTATGTGTCACTTATTGTAAATAGCAGCAAATACTAAAGTTCCTATAGCCTAGGACCTCATAATCCGGAAATCCAGTCAGTACAGAATTCTTAAAAAAATAGTTTCAAACCCCTGGCTATCAGATATCACATACTACTCTGGTACACAGAAGTAGAGACTGGTGACAAATTTACCAAAACCAAGTCCCTGTGGAGTCACTAGTTTCAAAGACTAAAAAAACACAGTGAACACCATCACTAAAATCAAATCAGATGACTTCCTAACCAGCAAATGGCGCCATACTATGACACCTACACAGAATTTTGAAAAAAGCAGACCTCTTTATTCCCATTACCTTTCAAGTTTATTGGTCTGTGGTATTTCTCCAAAACAAACATGATACCATCTCAAACCACACAATTTTACCTTGAGAGAGAGGAGCAATAACATAAGCATTACATCTCTCTTTATTGCCCTGACCAAATCCAGCTAAAGGGACCTACCCTAAGTTATTCCACTTCACATGAAGCACCAATATCCATGGAGAGCCCAGCAACTGAACCAAACAAACCACTTCTGACCAGACATCTCCATTGGAAATTAGATGAACATAATGGAAATGACACAGTGATATGATAGCAATCTCACCATATTACTAATGTAACTATAATGATTTGAGGTACATCTAACTTCAATGTAACAGAATAACATATAAAATATAGTAAAAGAATCTAGATAAAATCTCCATGATTATACACAGCCAATCAATATCAAATGAGAGTACAACATTAACATGAAATGTGTGAAAGTATAAAACAAAATTGAAAACTATACCAAAAAATGTCCAACTTTTTTACAATAAACAGGAAAACACAGAATTAATTCACCCAGAAGTGTATACCCCTTTACAAGCACTTTTTTTTACAAAATGTATTGATTCTATAGTACAACACATGATAGCTACGCATTGGAAAACGTACAAGGTCTGGATATCCTAAGTCTACACAATTTATCATCACACAAAAGCTCTCAAAATCTGCTTCAGTCCTGGTTCTTTATCTAAACCTATGGCACCACTACAGGCATTGGCTTTAAGCCCAATATACATATGAGTCTCCAACCATTTGTAAAACAGCTCTTGGAATATTAGGTGAGTAAATAATGCTACTTCAATTATATTTGTCAGATAGTGGGTACATGAAGAATTTGGAAAAAAAGATAGCGAGCTATGGGAAACTTACTAGATAAGACTTTTGAACATAACAACACAAGAATTGTTATCTTCAAATAAAGGCCTCCTCCTCCCCTTCAGCCTTTCCTCTCCATCTCCAAAATTGGTGTCTTTACCAATTCTTTGCGTTACTTATTATAAAAATCAGCAGACAGTAAAGTTCCCATAGCCTAAGACCTCATCATCCAGGAAACCAGTCAGTCCAGAATTCTTAAAAAAATAGTTTCAAATCCCTGCCTATGAGATATCACATACTACTCTGGGACAAATAAGTAGAGACTGGTGGCAAATGTAATCAAAAAACAAGCCCCTATGGAGTCACTGGCTTCAAAGACTAAAATAACATAATGAACACCATCATGTAAAATAAACTCATATGACTTCCTAACAAACAAATGGTGCCATACCACGACACCTACATGGAATTTTGAAAAAAAAATATGTCTCTATTCCCAATACCTTCCTATGGGAAACTTACTAGATAAGACTTTTAAACATAACAACACAAGAATTGTTATCTTCAAATAAAGGCCTCCTCCTCCCCTTCAGCCTTGCCTCTCTATCTCCAAAATGGGTGTCTTTACTAATCTTATGTGTCACTTATTGTAAATAGCAGCAAATACTAAAGTTCCTATAGCCTAGGACCTCATAATACGGAAATCCAGTCAGTACAGAATTCTTAAATAAATAGTTTCAAACCCCTGGCTATCAGATATCACATACTACTCTGGTACACAGAAGTAGAGACTGGTGACAAATTTACCAAAACCAAGTCCCTGTGGAGTCACTGGTTTCAAAGACTAAAAAAACACAGTGAACATCATCACTAAAATCAAATCAGATGACTTCCTAACCAGCAAATGGCGCAATACTATGACACCTACACAGAATTTTGAAAAAAGCAGACCTCTTTATTCCCAATACCTTTCAAGGTTATTGGTCTGTGGTATTTCTCCAAAACAAACATGATACCATCTCAGATCACACAATTTTACCTTGAGAGAGAGGAGCAATAACATAAGCATTACATCTCTCTTTATTGCCCTGACCAAATCCAGCTAAAGGGACCTACCCTAAGTTATTCCACTTCACATGAAGCACCAATATCCAAGGAGGGCCCAGCAACTGAACCAAACAAACCACTTCTGACCAGACATCTCCATTGGAAATTAGATGAACATAATGGAAATGACACAGTGATATGATAGCAATCTCACCATATTACCAATGTAACTATAATGATTTGAGGTACATCTAACTTCAATGTAACAGAATAACATATAAAATATAGTAAAAGAATCTAGATAAAATCTCCATTATTATACACAGCCAATCAAAATCAAATGAGAGTACAACATTAACATGAAATGTGTGCAAGTATAAAACAAAATTGAAAAGTATACCAAAAAATGTCCAACTTTTTTACAATAAACATGAAAACACAGAATTAATTCACCCAGAAGTGTATACCCCTTTACAAGCACTTTTTTTTTACAAAATGTATTGATTCTATAGTACAACACATGATAGCTACGCATTGGAAAACGTACAAGGTCTGGATATCCTAAGTCTACACAATTTATCATCACACAAAAGCTCTCAAAATCTGCTTCAGTCCTGGTTCTTTATCTAAACCTATGGCACCACTACAGGCATTGGCTTTAAGCACAATATACATATGAGTCTCCAACCATTTGTAAAACAGCTCTTGGTATATTAGGTGAGTAAATAATGCTACTTCTATTATATTTGTCAGATAGTGGGTACATGAAGAATTTGGAAAAAAAGATAGCGAGCTCTGGGAAACTTACTAGATAAGACTTTTGAACATAACAACACTAGAATTGTTATCTTCAAATAAAGGCCTCCTCCTCCCCTTCAGCCTTTCCTCTCCATCTCCAAAATTGGTGTCTTTACAAATTCTTTGCGTTACTTATTATAAAAATCAGCAGACAGTAAAGTTCCCATAGCCTAAGACCTCATCATCCAGGAAACCAGTCAGTCCAGAATTCTTAAAAAAATAGTTTCAAAACCCTGCCTATGAGATATCACATACTACTCTGGGACAAATAAGTAGAGACTGGTGGCAAATTTAATCAAAAAACAAGTCCCTATGGAGTCACTGGCTTCAAAGACTAAAATAACATAATGAACACCATCATGTAAAATAAACTCATATGACTTCCTAACAAGCAAATGGTGCCATACCACGACACCTACATGGAATTTTGAAAAAAAAATATGTCTCTATTCCCAATACCTTCCTATGGGAAACTTACTAGATAAGACTTTTGAACATAACAACACAAGAATTGTTATCTTCAAATAAAGGCCTCCTCCTCCCCTTCAGCCTTTCCTCTCCATCTCCAAAATTGGTGTCTTTACCAATTCTTTGCGTTACTTATTATAAAAATCAGCAGACAGTAAAGTTCCCATAGCCTAAGACCTCATCATCCAGGAAACCAGTCAGTCCAGAATTCATAAAAAAATAGTTTCAAATCCCTGCCTATGAGATATCACATACTACACTGGGACAAATAAGTAGAGACTGGTGGCAAATTTAATAAAAAAACAAGTCCCTACGGAGTCACTGGCTTCAAAGACTAAAATAACATAATGAGCACCATCATGTAAAATAAACTTATATGACTTCCTAACAAGCAAATGGTGCCATACCACGACACCTACATGGAATTTTGAAAAAAAAATATGTCTCTATTCCCAATACCTTTCTATGGGATACTTACTAGATAAGACTTTTGAACATAACAACAAAGGAATTGTTATCTTCAAATAAAGGCCTCCTCCTCCCCTTCAGCCTTGCCTCTCCATCTCCAATATTGGTGTCTTTACCAATCTTATGTGTCACTTATTGTAAATAGCAGCAAATACTAAAGTTCCTATAGCCTAGGACCTCATAATCCGGAAATCCAGTCAGTACAGAATTCTTAAAAAAATAGTTTCAAACCCCTGGCTATCAGATATCACATACTACTCTGGTACACAGAAGTAGAGACTGGTGACAAATTTACCAAAACCAAGTCCCTGTGGAGTCACTGGTTTCAAAGACTAAAAAAAACACAGTGAACACCATCACTTAAATCAAATCAGATGACTTCCTAACCAGCAAATGGCGCCATACTATGACACCTACACAGAATTTTGAAAAAAGCAGACCTCTTTATTCCCAATACCTTTCAAGGTTATTGGTCTGTGGTATTTCTCCAAAACAAACATGATACCATCTCAGACCACACAATTTTACCTTGAGAGAGAGGAGCAATAACATAAGCATTACATCTCTCTTTATTGCCCTGACCAAATTCAGCTAAAGGGACCTACCCTAACTTATTCCACTTCACATGAAGCACCAATATCCAAGGAGGGCCCAGCAACTGAACCAAACAAACCACTTCTGACCAGACATCTCCATTGGAAATTAGATGAACATAATGGAAATGACACAGTGATATGATAGCAATCTCACCATATTACCAATGTAACTATAATGATTTGAGGTACATCTAACTTCAATGTAACAGAATAACATATAAAATATAGTAAAAGAATCTAGATAAAATCTCCATGATTATACACAGCCAATCAAAATCAAATGAGAGTACAACATTAACATGAAATGTGTGCAAGTATAAAACAAAATTGAAAACTATACCAAAAAATCCCAACTTTTTTACAGTAAACAGGAAAACACAGAATTAATTCACCCAGAAGTGTATATACCCCTTTACAAGCACTTTTTTTTACAAAATGTATTGATTTTATAGTACAACACATGATAGCTATGCATTGGAAAACGTACAAGGTCTGGATATCCTAAGTCTACACAATTTATCATCACACAAAAGCTCTCAAAATCTGCTTCAGTCCTGGTTCTTTATCTAAACCTATGGCACCACTACAGGCATTGGCTTTAAGCCCAATATACATATGAGTCTCCAACCATTTGTAAAACAGCTCTTGGAATATTAGGTGAGTAAATAATGCTACTTCTATTATATTTGTCAGATAGTGGGTACATGAAGAATTTGGAAAAAAAGATAGCGAGCTATGGGAAACTTACTAGATAAGACTTTTGAACACAACAACACAAGAATTGTTATCTTCAAATAAAGGCCTCCTCCTCCCCTTCAGCCTTTCCTCTCCATCTCCAAAATTGGTGTCTTTACCAATTCTTTGCGTTACTTATTATAAAAATAAGCAGACAGTAAAGTTCCCATAGCCTAAGACCTCATCATCCAGGAAACCAGTCAGTCCAGAATTCTTAAAAAAATAGTTTCAAATCCCTGCCTATGAGATATCACATACTACTCTGGGACAAATAAGTAGAGACTGGTGGCAAATTTAATAAAAAAACAAGTCCCTATGGAGTCACTGGCTTCAAAGACTAAAATAACATAATGAACACCATCATGTAAAATAAACTCATATGACTTCCTAACAAGCAAATGGTGCCATACCACGACACCTACATGGAATTTTGAAAAAAAAATATGTCTCTATTCCCAATACCTTCCTATGGGAAACTTACTAGATAAGACTTTTGAACATAACAACAAAGGATTTGTTATCTTCAAATAAAAGCCTCCTCTTCCTCTTCAGCCTTGCCTCTCCATCTCCAATATTGGTGTCTTTACCAATCTTATGTGTCACTTATTGTAAATAGCAGCAAATACTAAAGTTCCTATAGCCTAGGACCTCATAATCCGGAAATCCAGTCAGTACAGAATTCTTAAAAAAATAGTTTCAAACCCCTGGCTATCAGATATCACATACTACTCTGGTACACAGAAGTAGAGACTGGTGACAAATTTACCAAAACCAAGTCCCTGTGGAGTCACTGGTTTCAAAGACTAAAAAAACACAGTGAACACCATCACTAAAATCAAATCAGATGACTTCCTAACCAGCAAATGGCGCCATACTATGACACCTACACAGAATTTTGAAAAAAGCAGACCTCTTTATTCCCAATACCTTTCAAGGTTATTGGTCTGTGGTATTTCTCCAAAACAAACATGATACCATCTCAGACCACACAATTTTACCTTGAGAGAGAGGAGCAATAACACAAGCATTACATCTCTCTTTATTGCCCTGATCAAATCCAGCTAAAGGGACCTACCCTAAGTTATTCCACTTCACATGAAGCACCAATATCCAAGGAGGGCCCAGCAACTGAACCAAACAAACCACTTCTGACCAGACATCTCCATTGGAAATTAGATGAACATAATGGAAATGACACAGTGATATGATAGCAATCTCACCATATTACCAATGTAACTATAATGATTTGAGGTACATCTAATTTCAATGTAACAGAATAACATATAAAATATAGTAAAATAATCTAGATAAAATCTCCATGATTATACACAGCCAATCAAAATCAAATGAGAGTACAACATTAACATGAAATGTGTGCAAGTATAAAACAAAATTGAAAACTATACCAAAAAATCCCAACTTTTTTACAATAAACAGGAAAACACAGAATTAATTCACCCAGAAGTGTATACCCCTTTACAAGCACTTTTTTTTCCAAAATGTATTGATTCTATAGTACAACACATGATAGCTACGCATTGGAAAACGTACAAGGTCTGGATATCGTAAGTCTACACAATTTATCATCACACAAAAGCTCTCAAAATCTGCTTCAGTCCTGGTTCTTTACCTAAACCTATGGCACCACTACAGGCATTGGCTTTAAGCCCAATATACATATGAGTCTCCAACCATTTGTAAAACAGCTCTTGGAATATTAGGTGAGTAAATAATGCTACTTCTATTATATTTGTCAGATAGTGGGTACATGAAGAATTTGGAAAAAAAGATAGCGAGCTATGGGAAACTTACTAGATAAGACTTTTGAACATAACAACACAAGAATTGTTATCTTCAAATAAAGGCCTCCTCCTCCCCTTCAGCCTTTCCTCTCCATCTCCAAAATTGGTGTCTTTACCAATTCTTTGCGTTACTTATTATAAAAATCAGTAGACAGTAAAGTTCCCATAGCCTAAGACCTCATCATCCAGGAAACCAGTCAGTCCAGAATTCTTAAAAAAATAGTTTCAAATCCCTGCCTATGAGATATCACATACTACTCTGGGACAAATAAGTAGAGACTGGTGGCAAATGTAATCAAAAAACAAGTCCCTATGGAGTCACTGGCTTCAAAGACTAAAATAACATAATGAACACAATCATGTAAAATAAACTCATATGACTTCCTAACAAGCAAATGGTGCCATACCACGACACCTACATGGAATTTTGAAAAAAAAAAATATGTCTCTATTCCCAATACCTTCCTATGGGAAACTTACTAGATAAGACTTTTGAACATAACAACACAAGAATTGTTATCTTCAAATAAAGGCCTCCTCCTCCCCTTCAGCCTTGCCTCTCCATCTCCAAAATTGGTGTCTTTACCAATCTTATGTGTCACTTATTGTAAATAGCAGCAAATACTAAAGTTCCTATAGCCTAGGACCTCATAATCCGGAAATCCAGTCAGTACAGAATTCTTAAAAAAATAGTTTCAAACCCCTGGCTATCAGATATCACATACTACTCTGGTACACAGAAGTAGAGACTGGTGACAAATTTACCAAAACCAAGTCCCTGTGGAGTCACTGGTTTCAAAGACTAAAAAAACACAGTGAACACCATCACTAAAATCAAATCAGGTGACTTCCTAACCAGCAAATGGCGCCATACTATGACACCTACACAGAATTTTGAAAAAAGCAGACCTCTTTATTCCCAATACCTTTCAAGGTTATTGGTCTGTGGTATTTCTCCAAAACAAACCTGATACCATCTCAGACCACACAATTTTACCTTGAGAGAGAGGAGCAATAACATAAGCATTACATCTCTCTTTATTGCCCTGACCAAATCCAGCTAAAGGGACCTACCCTAAGTTATTCCACTTCACATGAAGCACCAATATCCAAGGAGGGCCCAGCAACTGAACCAAACAAACCACTTCTGACCAGACATCTCCATTGGAAATTAGATGAACATAATGGAAATGACACAGTGATATGATAGCAATCTCACCATATTACCAATGTAACTATAATGATTTGAGGTACATCTAACTTCAATGTAACAGAATAACATATAAAATATAGTAAAAGAATCTAGATAAAATCTCCATGATTATACACAGCCAATCAAAATCAAATGAGAGTACAACATTAACATGAAATGTGTGCAAGTATAAAACAAAATTGAAAACTATACCAAAAAATTTCCAACTTTTTTACAATAAACAGGAAAACACAGAATTAATTCACCCAGAAGTGTATACCCCTTTACAAGCAGTTTTTTTTACAAAATGTATTGATTCTATAGTACAACACATGATAGCTACGCATTGGAAAACGTACACGGTCTGGATATCCTAAGTCTACACAATTTATCATCACACAAAAGCTCTCAAAATCTGCTTCAGTCCTGGTTCTTTATCTAAACCTATGGCACCACTACAGTCATTGGCTTTAAGCCCAATATACATATGAGTCTCCAACCATTTGTAAAACAGCTCTTGATATATTAGGTGAGTAAATAATGCTACTTCAATTATATTTGTCAGATAGTGGGTACATGAAGAATTTGGAAAAAAAGATAGCGAGCTATGGGAAACTTACTAGATAAGACTTTTGAACATAACAACACAAGAATTGTTATCTTCAAATAAAGGCCTCCTCCTCCCCTTCATTCTTTCCTCTCCATCTCCAAAATTGGTGTCTTTACCAATTCTTTACGTTACTTATTATAAAAATCAGCAGACAGTAAAGTTCCCATAGCCTAAGACCTCATCATCCAGGAAACCAGTCAGTCCAGAATTCTTAAAAAAATAGTTTCAAATCCCTGCCTATGAGATATCACATACTACTCTGGGACAAATAAGTAGAGACTGGTGGCAAATGTAATCAAAAAACAAGTCCCTATGGAGTCACTGGCTTCAAAGACTAAAATAACATAATGAACACAATCATGTAAAATAAACTAATATGACTTCCTAACAAGCAAATGGTGCCATACCACGACACCTACATGGAATTTTGAAAAAAAAAATATGTCTCTATTCCCAATACCTTCCTATGGGAAACTTACTAGATAAGACTTTTGAACATAACAACACAAGAATTGTTATCTTCAAATAAAGGCCTCCTCCTCCCCTTCAGCCTTTCCTCTCCATCTCCAAAATTGGTGTTTTTACCAATTCTTTGCGTTACTTATTATAAAAATCAGCAGACAGTAAAGTTCCCATAGCCTAAGACCTCATCATCCAGGAATCCAGTCAGTCCAGAATTCTTAAAAAAATAGTTTCAAATCCCTGCCTATGAGATATCACATACTACTCTGGGACAAATAAGTAGAGACTGGTGGCAAATATAATCAAAAAACAAGTCCCTATGGAGTCACTGGCTTCAAAGACTAAAATAACATAATGAACACCATCATGTAAAATAAACTCATATGACTTCCTAACAAGCAAATGGTGCCATACCACGACACCTACATGGAATTTTGAAAAAAAAAATATGTTTCTATTCCCAATACCTTCCTATGGGAAACTTACTACATAAGACTTTTGAACATAACAACACAAGAATTGTTATCTTCAAATAAAGGCCTCCTCCTCCCCTTCAGCCTTGCCTCTCCATCTCCAAAATTGGTGTCTTTACCAATCTTATGTGTCACTTATTGTAAATAGCAGCAAATACTAAAGTTCCTATAGCCTAGGACCTCATAATCCGGAAATCCAGTCAGTACAGAATTCTTAAAAAAATAGTTTCAAACCCCTGGCTATCAGATATCACATACTACTCTGGTACACAGAAGTAGAGACTGGTGACAAATTTACCAAAACCAAGTCCCTGTGGAGTCACTGGTTTCAAAGACTAAAAAAACACAGTGAACATCATCACTAAAATCAAATCAGATGACTTCCTAACCAGCAAATGGCGCCATACTATGACACCTACACAGAATTTTGAAAAAAGCAGACCTCTTTATTCCCAATACCTTTCAAGGTTATTGGTCTGTGGTATTTCTCCAAAACAAACATGATACCATCTCAGACCACACAATTTTACCTTGAGAGAGAGGAGCAATAACATAAGCATTACATCTCTCTTTATTGCCCTGACCAAATCCAGCTAAAGGGACCTACCCTAAGTTATTCCACTTCACATGAAGTACCAATATCCAAGGAGGGCCCAGCAACTGAACCAAACAAACCACTTCTGACCAGACATCTCCATTGGAAATTAGATGAACATAATGGAAATGACACAGTGATATGATAGCAATCTCACCATATTACCAATGTAACTATAATGATTTGAGGTACATCTAACTTCAATGTAACAGAATAACATATAAAATATAGTAAAAGAATCTAGATAAAATCTCCATGATTATACACAGCCAATCAAAATCAAATAAGAGTACAACATTAAAATGAAATGTGTGTAAGCATAAAACAAAATTGAAAACTATACCAAAAAATCCCAACTTTTTTACAGTAAACAGGAAAACACAGAATTAATTCACCCAGAAGTGTATACCCCTTTACAAGCACTTTTTTTTACAAAATGTATTGATTCTATAGTACAACACATGATAGCTACGCATTGGAAAACGTACAAGGTCTGGATATCCTAAGTCTACACAATTTATCATCACACAAAAGCTCTCAAAATCTGCTTCAGTCCTGGTTCTTTATCTAAACCTATGGCACCACTACAGGCATTGGCTTTAAGCCCAATATACATATGAGTCTCCAACCATTTGTAAAACAGCTCTTGGTATATTAGGTGAGTAAATAATGCTACTTCAATTATATTTGTCAGATAGTGGGTACATGAAGAATTTGGAAAAAAAGATAGCGAGCTATGGGAAAATTACTAGATAAGACTTTTGAACATAACAACACAAGAATTGTTATCTTCAAATAAAGGCCTCCTCCTCCCCTTCAGCCTTTCCTCTCCATCTCCAAAATTGGTGTCTTTACCAATTCTTTACGTTACTTATTATAAAAATCAGCAGACAGTAAAGTTCCCATAGCCTAAGACCTCATCATCCAGGAAACCAGTCAGTCCAGAATTCTTAAAAAAATAGTTTCAAATCCCTGCCTATGAGATATCACATACTACTCTGGGACAAATAAGTAGAGACTGGTGGCAAATTTAATCAAAAAACAAGCCCCTATGGAGTCACTGGCTTCAAAGACTAAAATAACATAATGAACACCATCATATAAAATAAACTCATATGACTTCCTAACAAGCAAATGGTGCCATACCACGACACCTACATGGAATTTTGAAAAAAAAATATGTCTCTATTCCCAATACCTTCCTATGGGAAACTTACTAGATAAGACTTTTGAACATAACAACACAAGAATTGTTATCTTCAAATATAGGCCTCCTCCTCCCCTTCAGCCTTTCCTCTCCATCTCCAAAATTGGTGTCTTTACCAATCCTATGTGTCACTTATTGTAAATAGCAGCAAATACTAAAGTTCCTATAGCCTAGGACCTCATAATGCGGAAATCCAGTCAGTACAGAATTCTTAAAAAAATTGTTTCAAACCCCTGGCTATCAGATATCACATACTACTCTGGTACACAGAAGTAGAGACTGGTGACAAATTTACCAAAACCAAGTCCCTGTGGAGTCACTGGTTTCAAAGACTAAAAAAACACAGTGAACACCATCACTAAAATCAAATCAGATGACTTCCTAACCAGCAAATGGCGCCATACTATGACACCTACACAGAATTTTGAAAAAAGCAGACCTCTTTATTCCCAATACCTTTCAAGGTTATTGGTCTGTGGTATTTCTCCAAAACAAACATGATACCATCTCAGACCACACAATTTTACCTTGAGAGAGAGGAGCAATAACATAGGCATTACATCTCTCTTTATTGCCCTGACCAAATCCAGCTAAAGGGACCTACCCTAAGTTAATCCACTTCACATGAAGCACCAATATCCAAGGAGGGCCCAGCAACTGAACCAAACAAACCACTTCTGACCAGACATCTCCATTGGAAATTAGATGAACATAATGGAAATGACACAGTGATATGATAGCAATCTCACCATATTACCAATGTAACTATAATGATTTGAGGTTCATCTAACTTCAATGTAACAGAATAACATATAAAATATAGTAAAAGAATCTAGATAAAATCTCAATGATTATACACAGCCAATCAAAATCAAATGAGAGTACAACATTAACATGAAATGTGTGCAAGTATAAAACAAAATTGAAAACTATACCAAAAAATTTCCAACTTTTTTACAATAAACAGGAAAACACAGAATTAATTCACCCAGAAGTGTATACCCCTTTACAAGCACTTTTTTTTTTACAAAATGTATTGATTCTATAGTACAACAAATGATAGCTACGCATTGGAAAACGTACAAGGTCTGGATATCCTAAGTCTACACAATTTATCATCACACAAAAGCTCTCAAAATCTGCTTCAGTCCTGGTTCTTTATCTAAACCTATGGCACCACTACAGGCATTGGCTTTAAGCCCAATATACATATGAGTCTCCAACCATTTGTAAAACAGCTCTTGGTATATTAGGTGAGTAAATAATGCTACTTCTATTATATTTGTCAGATAGTGGGTACATGAAGAATTTGGAAAAAAAGATAGCGAGCTATGGGAAACTTACTAGATAAGACTTTTGAACATAACAACACAAGAATTGTTATCTTCAAATAAAATCCTCCTCCTCCCCTTCAGCCTTTCCTCTCCATCTCAAAAATTGGTGTCTTTACCAATTCTTTGCGTTACTTATTATAAAAATCAGCAGACAGTAAAGTTCCCATAGCCTAAGACCTCATCATCCAGGAAACCAGTCAGTCCAGAATTCTTAAAAAAATAGTTTCAAATCCCTGCCTATGAGATATCACATACTACTCTGGGACAAATAAGTAGAGACTGGTGGCAAATTTAATAAAAAAACAAGCCCCTATGGAGTCACTGGCTTCAAAGACTAAAATAACATAATGAACACCATCATGTAAAATAAACTCATATGACTTCCTAACAAGCAAATGGTGCCATACCACGACACCTACATGGAATTTTGAAAAAAAAATATGTCTCTATTCCCAATACCTTCCTATGGGAAACTTACTAGATAAGACTTTTGAACATAACAACACAAGAATTGTTATGTTCAAATAAAGGCCTCCTCCTCCCCTTCAGCCTTGCCTCTCCATCTCCAAAATTTGTGTCTTTACCAATCTTTTGTGTCACTTATTGTAAATAGCAGCAAATACTAAAGTTCCTATAGCCTAGGACCTCATAATCCGGAAATCCAGTCAGTACAGAATTCTTAAAAAAATAGTTTCAAACCCCTGGTTATCAGATATCACATACTACTCTGGTACACAGAAGTAGAGACTGGTGACAAATTTACCAAAACCAAGACCCTGTGGAGTCACTGGTTTCAAAGACTAAAAAAACACAGTGAACACCATCACTAAAATCAAATCAGATGACTTCCTAACCAGCAAATGGCGCCATACTATGACACCTACACAGAATTTTGAAAAAAGCAGACCTCTTTATTCCCAATACCTTTCAAGGTTATTGGTCTGTGGTATTTTTCCAAAACAAACCTGATACCATCTCAGACCACACAATTTTACCTTGAGAGAGAGGAGCAATAACATAAGCATTACATCTCTCTTTATTGCCCTGACCAAATCCAGCTAAAGGGACCTACCCTAAGTTATTCCACTTCACATGAAGCACCAATATCCAAGGAGGGCCCAGCAACTGAACCAAACAAACCACTTCTGACCAGACATCTCCATTGGAAAAAAGATGAACATAATGGAAATGACACAGTGATATGATAGCAATCTCACCATATTACCAATGTAACTATAATGATTTGAGGTACATCTAACTTCAATGTAACAGAATAACATATAAAATATAGTAAAAGAATCTAGATAAAATCTCCATGATTATACACAGCCAATCAAAATCAAATAAGAGTACAACATTAACATGAAATGTGTGTAAGCATAAAACAAAATTGAAAACTATACCAAAAAATCCCAACTTTTTTACAGTAAACAGGAAAACACAGAATTAATTCACCCAGAAGTGTATACCCCTTTGCAAGCACTTTTTTTTACAAAATGTATTGATTCTATAGTACAACACATGATAGCTACGCATTGGAAAACGTACAAGGTCTGGATATCCTAAGTCTACACAATTTATCATCACACAAAAGCTCTCAAAATCTGCTTCAGTCCTGGTTCTTTATCTAAACCTATGGCACCACTACAGGCATTGGCTTTAAGCCCAATATACATATGAGTCTCCAACCATTTGTAAAACAGCTCTTGGTATATTAGGTGAGTAAATAATGCTACGTCAATTATATTTGTCAGATAGTGGGTACATGAAGAATTTGGAAAAAAAGATAGCGAGCTATGGGAAACTTACTAGATAAGACTTTTGAACATAACAACACAAGAATTGTTATCTTCAAATAAAGGCCTCCTCCTCCCCATCAGCCTTTCCTCTCCATCTCAAAAATTGGTGTCTTTACCAATTCTTTGCGTTACTTATTATAAAAATCAGCAGACAGTAAAGTTCCCATAGCCTAAGACCTCATCATCCAGGAAACCAGTCAGTCCAGAATTCTTAAAAAAATAGTTTCAAATCCCTGCCTATGAGATATCACATACTACTCTGGGACAAATAAGTAGAGACTGGTGGCAAATTTAATAAAAAAACAAGCCCCTATGGAGTCACTGGCTTCAAAGACTAAAATAACATAATGAACACCATCATGTAAAATAAACCCATATGACTTCCTAACAAGCAAATGGTGCCATACCACGACACCTACATGGAATTTTGAAAAAAAAATATGTCTCTATTCCCAATACCTTCCTATGGGAAACTTACTAGATAAGACTTTTGAACATAACAACACAAGAATTGTTATGTTCAAATAAAGGCCTCCTCCTCCCCTTCAGCCTTGCCTCTCCATCTCCAAAATTGGTGTCTTTACCAATCTTATGTGTCACTTATTGTAAATAGCAGCAAATACTAAAGTTCCTATAGCCTAGGACCTCATAATCCGGAAATCCAGTCAGTACAGAATTCTTAAAAAAATTGTTTCAAACCCCTGGCTATCAGATATCACATACTACTCTGGTACACAGAAGTAGAGACTGGTGACAAATTTACCAAAACCAAGTCCCTGTGGAGTCACTGGTTTCAAAGACTAAAAAAACACAGTGAACACCATCACTAAAATCAAATCAGATGACTTCCTAACCAACAAATGGCGCCATACTATGACACCTACACAGAATTTTGAAAAAAGCAGACCTCTTTATTCCCAATACCTTTCAAGGTTATTGGTCTGTGGTATTTCTCCAAAACAAACCTGATACCATCTCAGACCACACAATTTTACCTTGAGAGAGAGGAGCAATAACATAAGCATTACATCTCTCTTTATTGCCCTTACCAAATCCAGCTAAAGGGACCTACCCTAAGTTATTCCACTTCACATGAAGCACCAATATCCAAGGAGGGCACAGCAACTGAACCAAACAAACCACTTCTGACCAGACATCTCCATTGGAAATTAGATGAACATAATGGAAATGACACAGTGATATGATAGCAATCTCACCATATTACCAATGTAACTATAATGATTTGAGGTACATCTAACTTCAATGTAACAGAATAACATATAAAATATAGTAAAAGAATCTAGATAAAATCTCCATGATTATACACAGCCAATCAAAATCAAATAAGAGTACAACATTAACATGAAATGTGTGTAAGCATAAAACAAAATTGAAAACTATACCAAAAAATCCCAACTTTTTTACAGTAAACAGGAAAACACAGAATTAATTCACCCAGAAGTGTATACCCCTTTACAAGCACTTTTTTTTACAAAATGTATTGATTCTATAGTACAACACATGATAGCTACGCATTGGAAAACGTACAAGGTCTGGATATCCTAAGTCTACACAATTTATCATCACACAAAAGCTCTCAAAATCTGCTTCAGTCCTGGTTCTTTATCTAAACCTATGGCACCACTACAGGCATTGGCTTTAAGCCCAATATACATATGAGTCTCCAACCATTTGTAAAACAGCTCTTGGTATATTAGGTGAGTAAATAATGCTACTTCTATTATATTTGTCAGATAGTGGGTACATGAAAAATTTGGAAAAAAAGATAGCGAGCTATGGGAAACTTACTAGATAAGACTTTTGAACATAACAACACAAGAATTGTTATCTTCAAATAAAATCCTCCTCCTCCCCTTCAGCCTTTCCTCTCCATCTCAAAAATTGGTGTCTTTACCAATTCTTTGCGTTACTTATTATAAAAATCAGCAGACAGTAAAGTTCCCATAGCCTAAGACCTCATCATCCAGGAAACCAGTCAGTCCAGAATTCTTAAAAAAATAGTTTCAAATCCCTGCCTATGAGATATCACATACTACTCTGGGAAAAATAAGTAGAGACTGGTGGCAAATTTAATCAAAAAACAAGTCCCTATGGAGTCACTCGCTTCAAAGACTAAAATAACATAATGAACACCATCATGTAAAATAAACTCATATGACTTCCTAACAAGCAAATGGTGCCATACCACGACACCTACATGGAATTTTGAAAAAAAAATATTTCCCTATTCCCAATACCTTCCTATGGGAAACTTACTAGATAAGACTTTTGAACATAACAACACAAGAATTGTTATCTTCAAATAAAGGCCTCCTCCTCCCCTTCAGCCTTGCCTCTCCATCTCCAAAATTTGTGTCTTTACCAATCTTATGTGTCACTTATTGTAAATAGCAGCAAATACTAAAGTTCCTATAGCCTATGACCTCATAATGCGGAAATCCAGTCAGTACAGAATTCTTAAAAAAATAGTTTCAAACCCCTGGCTATCAGATATCACATACTACTCTGGTACACAGAAGTAGAGACTGGTGACAAATTTACCAAAACCAAGTCGCTGTGGAGTCACTGGTTTCAAAGACTAAAAAAACACAGTGAACACAATCACTAAAATCAAATCAGGTGACTTCCTAACCAGCAAATGGCGCCATACTATGACACCTACACAGAATTTTGAAAAAAGCAGACCTCTTTATTCCCAATACCTTTCAAGGTTATTGGTCTGTGGTATTTCTCCAAAACAAACATGATACCATCTCAGACCACACAATTTTACCTTGAGAGAGAGGAGCAATAACATAAGCATTACATCTCTCTTTATTGCCCTGACCAAATCCAGCTAAAGGGACCTACCCTAAGTTATTCCACTTCACATGAAGCACCAATATCCAAGGAGGGCCCAGCAACTGAACCAAACAAACCACTTCTGACCAGACATCTCCATTGGAAATTAGATGAACATAATGGAAATGACACAGTGATATGATAGCAATCTCACCATATTACCAATGTAACTATAATGATTTGAGGTACATCTAACTTCAATGTAATAGAATAACATATAAAATATAGTAAAATAATCTAGATAAAATCTCCATGATTATACACAGCCAATCAAAATCAAATGAGAGTACAACATTAACATGAAATGTGTGCAAGTATAAAACAAAATTGAAAACGATACCAAAAAAATCCCAACTTTTTTACAGTAAACAGGAAAACACAGAATTAATTCACCCAGAAGTGTATACCCCTTTACAAGCACTTTTTTTTTTACAAAATGTATTGATTCTATAGTACAACACATGATAGCTATGCATTGGAAAACGTACAAGGTCTGGATATCCTAAGTCTACACAATTTATCATCACATAAAAGCTCTCAAAATCTGCTTCAGTCCTGGTTCTTTATCTAAACATATGGCACCACTACAGGCATTGGCTTTAAGCCCAATATACATATGAGTCTCCAACCATTTGTAAAACAGCTCTTGGTATATTAGGTGAGTAAATAATGCTACTTCTATTATATTTGTCAGATAGTGGGTACATGAAGAATTTGGAAAAAAAAGATAGCGAGCTATGGGAAACTTACTAGATAAGACTTTTGAACATAACAACACAAGAATTTTTATCTTCAAATAAAGACCTCCTCCTCCCCTTCAGCCTTCCCTCTCCATCTCCAAAATTGGTGTCTTTACCAATTCTTTGCGTTACTTATTATAAAAATCAGCAGACAGTAAAGTTCCCATAGCCTAAGACCTCATCATCCAGGAAACCAGTCAGTCCAGAATTCTTAAAAAAATAGTTTCAAATCCCTGCCTATGAGATATCACATACTACTCTGGGACAAATAAGTAGAGACTGGTGGCAAATTTAATCAAAAAACAAGTCCCTATGGAGTCACTGGCTTCAAAGACTAAAATAACATAATGAGCACCATCATGTAAAATAAACTTATATAACTTCCTAACAAGCAAATGGTGCCATACCACGACACCTACATGGAATTTTGAAAAAAAAATATGTCTCTATTCCCAATACCTTCCTATGGGAAACTTACTAGATAAGACTTTTGAACATAACAACACAAGAATTGTTATCTTCAAATAAAGGCCTCCTCCTCCCCTTCAGCTTTGCCTCTCCATCTCCAAAATTGGTGTCTTTACCAATCTTATGTGTCACGTATTCTAAATAGCAGCAAATACTAAAGTTCCTATAGCCTAGGACCTCATAATCCGGAAATCCAGTCAGTACAGAATTCTTAAAAAAATAAACCCCTGGCTATCAGATATCACACACTACTCTGGTACACAGAAGTAGAGACTGGTGACAAATTTACCAAAACCAAGTCCCTGTGGAGTCACTGGTTTCAAAGACTAAAGAAACACAGTGAACACCATCACTAAAATCAAATCAGATGACTTCCTAACCAGCAAATGGCGCCATACTATGACACCTACACAGAATTTTGAAAAAAGCAGACCTCTTTATTCCCAATACCTTTCAAGGTTATTGGTCTGTGGTATTTCTCCAAAACAAACATGATACCATCTCAGACCACACAATTTTACCTTGAGAGAGAGGAGCAATAACATAAGCATTACATCTCTCTGTATTGCCCTGACCAAATCCAGCTAAAGGGACCTACCCTAAGTTATTCCACTTCACATGAAGCACCAATATCCAAGGAGGGCCCAGCAACTGAACCAAACAAACCACTTCTGACCAGACATCTCCATTGGAAATTAGATGAACATAATGGAAATGACACAGTGATATGATAGCAATCTCACCATATTACCAATGTAACTATAATGATTTGAGGTACATCTAAATTCAATGTAACAGAATAACATATAAAATATAGTAAAAGAATCTAGATAAAATCTCCATGATTATACACAGCCAATCAAAATCAAATGACAGTACAACATTAACATGAAATGTGTGCAAGTATAAAACAAAATTGAAAACTATACCAAAAAATTTCCAACTTTTTTACAATAAACAGGAAAACACGGAATTAATTCACCCAGAAGTGTATACCCCTTTACAAGCACTTTTTTTTTTACAAAATGTATTGATTCTATAGTACAACACATGATAGCTACGCATTGGAAAACGTACAAGGTCTGGATATCCTAAGTCTACACGATTTATCATCACACAAAAGCTCTCAAAATCTGCTTCAGTCCTGGTTCTTTATCTAAACCTATGGCACCACTACAGGCATTGGCTTTAAGTCCAATATACATATGAGTCTCCAACCATTTGTAAAACAGCTCTTGGTATATTAGGTGAATAAATAATGCTACTTCTATTATATTTGTCAGATAGTGGGTACATGAAGAATTTGGAAAAAAAGATAGCGAGCTATGGGAAACTTACTAGATAAGATTTTTGAACATAACAACACAAGAATTGTTATCTTCAAATAAAGGCCTCCTCCTCCCCTTCAGCCTTTCCTCTCCATCTCCAAAATTGGTGTCTTTACCAATTCTTTGCGTTACTTATTATAAAAATCAGCAGACAGTAAAGTTCCCATAGCCTAAGACCTCATCATCCAGGAAACCAGTCAGTCCAGAATTCTTAAAAAAATAGTTTCAAATCCCTGCCTATGAGATATCACATACTACTCTGGGACAAATAAGTAGAGACTGGTGGCAAATTTAATAAAAAAACAAGTCCCTATGGAGTCACTGGCTTCAAAGACTAAAATAACATAATGAACACCATCATGTAAAATAAACTCATATGACTTCCTAACAAGCAAATGGTGCCATACCACGACACCTACATGGAATTTTGAAAAAAAAATATGTCTCTATTCCCAATTCCTTCCTATGGGAAACTTACTAGATAAGACTTTTGAACATAACAACACAAGAATTGTTATCTTCAAATAAAGGCCTCCTCCTCCCCTTCAGCCTTTCCTCTCCATCTCCAAAATTGGTGTCTTTACCAATCTTATGTGTCACTTATTGTAAATAGCAGCAAATACTAAAGTTCCTATAGCCTAGGACCTCATAATGCGGAAATCCAGTCAGTACAGAATTCTTAAAAAAATAGTTTCAAACCCCTGGCTATTAGATATGACATACTACTCTGGTACACAGAAGTAGAGACTGGTGACAAATTTACCAAAACCAAGTCCCTGTGGAGTCACTGGTTTCAAAGACTAAAAAAACACAGTGAACACCATCACTAAAATCAAATCAGGTGACTTCCTAACCAGCAAATGGCGCCATACTATGACACCTACACAGAATTTTGAAAAAAGCAGACCTCTTTATTCCCAATACCTTTCAAGGTTATTGGTCTGTGGTATTTCTCCAAAGCAAACATGATACCATCTCAGACCACACAATTTTACCTTGAGAGAGAGGAGCAATAACATAGGCATTACATCTCTCTTTATTGCCCTGACCAAATCCAGCTAAAGGGACCTACCCTAAGTTAATCCACTTCACATGAAGCACCAATATCCAAGGAGGGCCCAGCAACTGAACCAAACAAAGCACTTCTGACCAGACATCTCCATTGGAAATTAGATGAACATAATGGAAATGACACAGTGATATGATAGCAATCTCACCATATTACCAATTTAACTATAATGATTTGAGGTACATCTAACTTCAATGTAACAGAATAACATATAAAATATAGTAAAATAATCTAGATAAAATCTCCATGATTATACACAGCCAATCAAAATCAAATGAGAGTACAACATTAACATGAAATGTGTGCAAGTATAAAACAAAATTGAAAACTATACCAAAAAATTTCCAACTTTTTTACAATAAACAGGAAAACACAGAATTAATTTACCCAGAAGTGTATACCCCTTTACAAGCACTTTTTTTTTTACAAAATGTATTGATTCTATAGTACAACACATGATAGCTATGCATTGGAAAACATACAAGGTCTGGATATCCTAAGTCTACACAATTTATCATCACACAAAAGCTCTCAAAATCTGCTTCAGTCCTGGTTCTTTATCTAAACCTATGGCACCACTACAGGCATTGGCTTTAAGCCCAATATACATATGAGTCTCCAACCATTTGTAAAACAGCTCTTGGTATATTAGGTGAGTAAATAATGCTACTTATATTATATTTGTCAGATAGTGGGTACATGAAGAATTTGGAAAAAAAGATAGCGAGCTATGGGAAACTTACTAGATAAGACTTTTGAACATAACAACACAAGAATTGTTATCTTCAAATAAAGGCCTCCTCTTCCCCTTCAGCCTTTCCTCTCCATCTCCAAAATTGGTGTCTTTACAAATTCTTTGCATTACTTATTATAAAAATCAGCAGACAGTAAAGTTCCCATAGCCTAAGACCTCATCATCCAGGAAACCAGTCAGTCCAGAATTCTTAAAAAAATAGTTTCAAATCCCTGCCTATGAGATATCACATACTACTCTGGGAAAAATAAGTAGAGACTGGTTTATAATTTAATCAAAAAACAAGTCCCTATGGAGTCACTCGCTTCAAAGACTAAAATAACATAATGAACACCATCATGTAAAATAAACTCATATGACTTCCTAACAAGCAAATGGTGCCATACCACGACACCTACATGGAATTTTGAAAAAAAAATATTTCTCTATTCCCAATACCTTCATATGGGAAACTTACTAGATAAGACTTTTGAACATAACAACACAAGAATTGTTATCTTCAAATAAAGGCCTCCTCCTCCCCTTCAGCCTTGCCTCTCCATCTCCAAAATTTGTGTCTTTACCAATCTTATGTGTCACTTATTGTAAATAGCAGCAAATACTAAAGTTCCTATAGCCTATGACCTCATAATGCGGAAATCCAGTCAGTACAGAATTCTTAAAAAAATAGTTTCAAACCCCTGGCTATCAGATATCACATACTACTCTGGTACACAGAAGTAGAGACTGGTGACAAATTTACCAAAACCAAGTCGCTGTGGAGTCACTGGTTTCAAAGACTAAAATAACACAGTGAACACCATCACTAAAATCAAATCAGGTGACTTCCTAACCAGCAAATGGCGCCATACTATGACACCTACACAGAATTTTGAAAAAAGCAGACCTCTTTATTCCCAATACCTTTCAAGGTTATTGGTCTGTGGTATTTCTCCAAAACAAACATGATACCCTCTCAGACCACACAATTTTACCTTGAGAGAGAGGAGCAATAACATAGGCATTACATCTCTCTTTATTGCCCTGACCAAATCCAGCTAAAGGGACCTACCCTAAGTTATTCCACTTCACATGAAGCACCAATATCCAAGGAGGGCCCAGCAACTGAACCAAAAAAAACACTTCTGACCAGACATCTCCATTGGAAATTAGATGAACATAATGGAAATGACACAGTGATATGATAGCAATCTCACCATATTACCAATGTAACTATAATGATTTGAGGTACATCTAACTTCAATGTAACAGAATAACATATAAAATATAGTAAAATAATCTAGATAAAATCTCCATGATTATACACAGCCAATCAAAATCAAATGAGAGTACAACATTAACATGAAATGTGTGCAAGTATAAAACAAAATTGAAAACTATACCAAAAAATTTCCAACTTTTTTACAATAAACAGGAAAACACAGAATTAATTCACCCAGAAGTGTATACCCCTTTACAAGCACTTTTTTTTTTACAAAATGTATTGATTCTATAGTACAACACATGATAGCTACGCATTGGAAAACGTACAAGGTCTGGATATCCTAAGTCTACACGATTTGTCATCACACAAAAGCTCTCAAAATCTGCTTCAGTCCTGGTTCTTTATCTAAACCTATGGCACCACTACAGGCATTGGCTTTAAGCCCAATATACATATGAGTCTCCAACCATTTGTAAAACAGCTCTTGGTATATTAGGTGAGTAAATAATGCTACTTCTATTATATTTGTCAGATAGTGGGTACATGAAGAATTTGGAAAAAAAGATAGCGAGCTATGGGAAACTTACTAGATAAGACTTTTGAACATAACAACACAAGAATTGTTATCTTCAAATAAAGGCCTCCTCCTCCCCTTCAGCCTTTCCTCTCCATCTCCAAAATTGGTGTCTTTACCAATTCTTTGCATTACTTATTATAAAAATCAGCAGACAGTAAAGTTCCCATAGCCTAAGACCTCATCATCCAGGAAACCAGTCAGTCCAGAATTCTTAAAAAAATAGTTTCAAATCCCTGCCTATGAGATATCACATACTACTCTGGGACAAATAAGTAGAGACTGGTGGAAAATTTAATCAAAAAACAAGTCCCTATGGAGTCACTGGCTTCAAAGACTAAAATAACATAATGAACACCATCATGTAAAATAAACTCATATGACTTCCTAACAAGCAAATGGTGCCATACCACGACACCTACATGGAATTTTGAAAAAAAAATATGTCTCTATTCCCAATACCTTCCTATGGGAAACTTACTAGATAAGACTTTTGAACATAACAACACAAGAATTGTTATCTTCAAATAAAGGCCTCCTCCTCCCCTTCAGCCTTTCCTCTCCATCTCCAAAATTGGTGTCTTTACCAATCTTATGTGTCACTTATTGTAAATAGCAGCAAATACTAAAGTTCCTATAGCCTAGGACCTCATAATGCGGAAATCCAGTCAGTACAGAATTCTTAAAAAAATTGTTTCAAACCCCTGGCTATCAGATATCACATACTACTCTGGTACACAGAAGTAGAGACTGGTGACAAATTTACCAAAACCAAGTCCCTGTGGAGTCACTGGTTTCAAAGACTAAAAAAACACAGTGAACACCATCACTAAAATCAAATCAGGTGACTTCCTAACCAGCAAATGGCGCCATACTATGACACCTACACAGAATTTTGAAAAAAGCAGACCTCTTTATTCCCAATACCTTTCAAGGTTATTGGTCTGTGGTATTTCTCCAAAGCAAACATGATACCATCTCAGACCACACAATTTTACCTTGAGAGAGAGGAGCAATAACATAGGCATTACATCTCTCTTTATTGCCCTGACCAAATCCAGCTAAAGGGACCTACCCTAAGTTAATCCACTTCACATGAAGCACCAATATCCAAGGAGGGCCCAGCAACTGAACCAAACAAACCACTTCTGACCAGACATCTCCATTGGAAATTAGATGAACATAATGGAAATGACACAGTGATATGATAGCAATCTCACCATATTACCAATGTAACTATAATGATTTGAGGTACATCTAACTTCAATGTAACAGAATAACATATAAAATATAGTAAAAGAATCTAGATAAAATCTCCATGATTATACATAGCCAATCAAAATCAAATGAGAGTACAACATTAACATGAAATGTGTGCAAGTATAAAACAAAATTGAAAACTATACCAAAAAATTTCCAACTTTTTTACAATAAACAGGAAAACACAGAATTAATTCACCCAGAAGTGTATACCCCTTTACAAGCACTTTTTTTTTTACAAAATGTATTGATTCTATAGTACAACACATGATGGCTATGCATTGGAAAACGTACAAGGTCTGGATATCCTAAGTCTACACAATTTATCATCACATAAAAGCTCTCAAAATCTGCTTCAGTCCTGGTTCTTTATCTAAACCTATGGCACCACTACAGGCATTAGCTTTAAGCCCAATATACATATGAGTCTCCAACCATTTGTAAAACAGCTCTTGGTATATTAGGTGAGTAAATAATGCTACTTCTATTATATTTGTCAGATAGTGGGTACATGAAGAATTTGGAAAAAAAGATAGCGAGCTATGGGAAACTTACTAGATAAGACTTTTGAACATAACAACACAAGAATTTTTATCTTCAAATAAAGGCCTCCTCCTCCCCTTCAGCCTTTCCTCTCCATCTCCAAAATTGGTGTCTTTACCAATCTTATGTGTCACTTATTGTAAATAGCAGCAAATACTAAAGTTCCTATAGCCTAGGACCTCATAATGCGGAAATCCAGTCAGTACAGAATTCTTAAAAAAATTGTTTCAAACCCCTGGCTATCAGATATCACATACTACTCTGGTACACAGAAGTAGAGACTGGTGACAAATTTACCAAAACCAAGTCCCTGTGGAGTCACTGGTTTCAAAGACTAAAAAAACACAGTGAACACCATCACTAAAATCAAATCAGGTGACTTCCTAACCAGCAAATGGCGCCATACTATGACACCTACACAGAATTTTGAAAAAAGCAGACCTCTTTATTCCCAATACCTTTCAAGGTTATTGGTCTGTGGTATTTCTCCAAAGCAAACATGATACCATCTCAGACCACACAATTTTACCTTGAGAGAGAGGAGCAATAACATAGGCATTACATCTCTCTTTATTGCCCTGACCAAATCCAGCTAAAGGGACCTACCCTAAGTTAATCCACTTCACATGAAGCACCAATATCCAAGGAGGGCCCAGCAACTGAACCAAACAAACCACTTCTGACCAGACATCTCCATTGGAAATTAGATGAACATAATGGAAATGACACAGTGATATGATAGCAATCTCACCATATTACCAATGTAACTATAATGATTTGAGGTACATCTAACTTCAATGTAACAGAATAACATATAAAATATAGTAAAAGAATCTAGATAAAATCTCCATGATTATACATAGCCAATCAAAATCAAATGAGAGTACAACATTAACATGAAATGTGTGCAAGTATAAAACAAAATTGAAAACTATACCAAAAAATTTCCAACTTTTTTACAATAAACAGGAAAACACAGAATTAATTCACCCAGAAGTGTATACCCCTTTACAAGCACTTTTTTTTTTACAAAATGTATTGATTCTATAGTACAACACATGATGGCTATGCATTGGAAAACGTACAAGGTCTGGATATCCTAAGTCTACACAATTTATCATCACATAAAAGCTCTCAAAATCTGCTTCAGTCCTGGTTCTTTATCTAAACCTATGGCACCACTACAGGCATTATCTTTAAGCCCAATATACATATGAGTCTCCAACCATTTGTAAAACAGCTCTTGGTATATTAGGTGAGTAAATAATGTTACTTCTATTATATTTGTCAGATAGTGGGTACATGAAGAATTTGGAAAAAAAGATAGCGAGCTATGGGAAACTTACTAGATAAGACTTTTGAACATAACAACACAAGAATTTTTATCTTCAAATAAAGGCCTCCTCCTCCCCTTCAGCATTTCCTCTCCATCTCCAAAATTGGTGTCT
Source organism: Rhinoderma darwinii (assembly GCF_050947455.1). Lineage (NCBI taxonomy): Eukaryota > Metazoa > Chordata > Amphibia > Anura > Rhinodermatidae > Rhinoderma > Rhinoderma darwinii. The sequence goes on along the minus strand of NW_027461683.1, from coordinate 138,816 downwards.
TTACCAATTCTTTGCGTTACTTATTATAAAAATCAGCAGACAGTAAAGTTCCCATAGCCTAAGACCTCATCATCCAGGAAACCAGTCAGTCCAGAATTCTTAAAAAAATAGTTTCAAATCCCTGCCTATGAGATATCACATACTACTCTGGGACAAATAAGTAGAGACTGGTGGCAAATTTAATCAAAAAACAAGTCCCTATGGAGTCACTGGCTTCAAAGACTAAAATAACATAATGAGCACCATCATGTAAAATAAACTTATATAACTTCCTAACAAGCAAATGGTGGCATACCACGACACCTACATGGAATTTTGAAAAAAAAATATGTCTCTATTCCCAATACCTTCCTATGGGAAACTTACTAGATAAGACTTTTGAACATAACAACACAAGAATTGTTATCTTCAAATAAAGTCCTCCTCCTCCCCTTCAGCTTTGCCTCTCCATCTCCAAAATTGGTGTCTTTACCAATCTTATGTGTCACGTATTGTAAATAGCAGCAAATACTAAAGTTCCTATAGCCTAGGACCTCATAATCCGGAAATCCAGTCAGTACAGAATTCTTAAAAAAATAGTTTAAAACCCCTGGCTATCAGATATCACACACTACTCTGGTACACAGAAGTAGAGACTGGTGACAAATTTACCAAAACCAAGTCCCTGTGGAGTCACTGGTTTCAAAGACTAAAAAAACACAGTGAACACCATCACTAAAATCAAATCAGGTGACTTCCTAACCAGCAAATGGCGCCATACTATGACACCTACACAGAATTTTGAAAAAAGCAGACCTCTTTATTCCCAATACCTTTCAAGGTTATTGGTCTGTGGTATTTCTCCAAAACAAACATGATACCATCTCAGACCACACATTTTTACCTTGAGAGAGAGAGGAGCAATAACATAAGCATTACATCTCTCTTTATTGCCCTGACCAAATCCAGCTAAAGGGACCTACCCTAAGTTATTCCACTTCACATGAAGCACCAATATCCAAGGAGGGCCCAGCAACTGAACCAAACAAACCACTTCTGACCAGACATCTCCATTGGAAATTAGATGAACAAAATGGAAATTACACAGTGATATGATAGCAATCTCACCATATTACCAATGTAACTATAATGATTTGAGGTACATCTAACTTCAATGTAACAGAATAACATATAAAATATAGTAAAATAATCTAGATAAAATCTCCATGATTATACACAGCCAATCAAAATCAAATGAGAGTACAACATTAACATGAAATGTGTGCAAGTATAAAACAAAATTGAAAACTATACCAAAAAATTTCCAACTTTTTTACAATAAACAGGAAAACACAGAATTAATTCACCCAGAAGTGTATACCCCTTTACAAGCACTTTTTTTTTTACAAAATGTATTGATTCTATAGTACAACACATGATGGCTATGCATTGGAAAACGTACAAGGTCTGGATATCCTAAGTCTACACAATTTATCATCACATAAAAGCTCTCAAAATCTGCTTCAGTCCTGGTTCTTTATCTAAACATATGGCACCACTACAGGCATTGGCTTTAAGCCCAATATACATATGAGTCTCCAACCATTTGTAAAACAGCTCTTGGTATATTAGGTGAGTAAATAATGCTACTTCTATTATATTTGTCAGATAGTGGGTACATGAAGAATTTGGAAAAAAAGATAGCGAGCTATGGGAAACTTACTAGATAAGACTTTTGAACATAACAACACAAGAATTGTTATCTTCAAATAAAGGCCTCCTCCTCCCCTTCAGCCTTTCCTCTCCATCTCCAAAATTGGTGTCTTTACCAATTCTTTGCGTTACTTATTATAAAAATCAGCAGACAGTAAAGTTCCCATAGCCTAAGACCTCATCATCCAGGAAACCAGTCAGTCCAGAATTCTTAAAAAAATAGTTTCAAATCCCTGCCTATGAGATATCACATACTACTCTGGGACAAATAAGTAGAGACTGGTGGCAAATTTAATCAAAAAACAAGTCCCTATGGAGTCACTGGCTTCAAAGACTAAAATAACATAATGAGCACCATCATGTAAAATAAACTCATATGACTTCCTAACAAGCAAATGGTGCCATACCACGACACCTACATGGAATTTTGAAAAAAAAATATGTCTCTATTCCCAATACCTTCCTATGGGAAACTTACTAGATAAGACTTTTGAACATAACAACACAAGAATTGTTATCTTCAAATAAAGGCCTCCTCCTCCCCTTCAGCCTTTCCTCTCCATCTCCAAAATTGGTGTCTTTACCAATCTTATGTGTCACTTATTGTAAATAGCAGCAAATACTAAAGTTCCTATAGCCTAGGACCTCATAATGCTGAAATCCAGTCAGTACAGAATTCTTAAAAAAATTGTTTCAAACCCCTGGCTATCAGATATCACATACTACTCTGGTACACAGAAGTAGAGACTGGTGACAAATTTACCAAAACCAAGTCCCTGTGGAGTCACTGGTTTCAAAGACTAAAAAAACACAGTGAACACCATCACTAAAATCAAATCAGGTGACTTCCTAACCAGCAAATGGCGCCATACTATGACACCTACACAGAATTTTGAAAAAAGCAGACCTCTTTATTCCCAATACCTTTCAAGGTTATTGGTCTGTGGTATTTCTCCAAAACAAACATGATACCATCTCAGACCACACAATTTTACCTTGAGAGAGAGAGGAGCAATAACATAAGCATTACATCTCTCTTTATTGCCCTGACCAAATCCAGCTAAAGGGACCTACCCTAAGTTATTCCACTTCACATGAAGCACCAATATCCAAGGAGGGCCCAGCAACTGAACCAAACAAACCACTTCTGACCAGACATCTCCATTGGAAATTAGATGAACATAATGGAAATGACACAGTGATATGATAGCAATCTCACCATATTACCAATGTAACTATAATGATTTGAGGTACATCTAACTTCAATGTAACAGAATAACATTTTAAAATATAGTAAAATAATCTAGATAAAATCTCCATGATTATACACAGCCAATCAAAATCAAATGAGAGTACAACATTAACATGAAATGTGTGCAAGTATAAAACAAAATTGAAAACTATACCAAAAAAATCCCAACTTTTTTACAGTAAACAGGAAAACACAGAATTAATTCACCCAGAAGTGTATACCCCTTTACAAGCACTTTTTTTTTTTACAAAATGTATTGATTCTATAGTACAACACATGATGGCTACGCATTGGAAAACGTACAAGGTCTGGATATCCTAAGTCTACACAATTTATCATCACATAAAAGCTCTCTAAATCTGCTTCAGTCCTGGTTCTTTATCTAAACATATGGCACCACTACAGGCATTGGCTTTAAGCCCAATATACATATGAGTCTCCAACCATTTGTAAAACAGCTCTTGGTATATTAGGTGAGTAAATAATGCTACTTCTATTATATTTGTCAGATAGTGGGTACATGAAGAATTTGGAAAAAAAGATAGCGAGCTATGGGAAACTTACTAGATAAGACTTTTGAACATAACAACACAAGAATTGTTATCATCAAATAAAGGCCTCCTTCTCCCCTTCAGCCTTTCCTCTCCATCTCCAAAATTGGTGTCTTTACCAATTCTTTGCGTTACTTATTATAAAAATCAGCAGACAGTAAAGTTCCCATAGCCTAAGACCTCATCATCCAGGAAACCAGTCAGTCCAGAATTCTTAAAAAAATAGTTTCAAATCCCTGCCTATGAGATATCACATACTACTCTGGGACAAATAAGTAGAGACTGGTGGCAAATTTAATCAAAAAACAAGTCCCTATGGAGTCACTGGCTTCAAAGACTAAAATAACATAATGAACACCATCATGTAAAATAAACTCATATGACTTCCTAACAAGCAAATGGTGCCATACCACGACACCTACATGGAATTTTGAAAAAAAAATATGTCTCTATTCCCAATACCTTCCTATGGGAAACTTACTAGATAAGACTTTTGAACATAACACAAGAATTGTTATCTTCAAATAAAGGCCTCCTCCTCCCCTTCAGCCTTTCCTCTCCATCTCCAAAATTGGTGTCTTTACCAATCTTATGTGTCACTTATTGTAAATAGCAGCAAATACTAAAGTTCCTATAGCCTAGGACCTCATAATGCAGAAATCCAGTCAGTACAGAATTCTTAAAAAAATTGTTTCAAACCCCTGGCTATCAGATATCACATACTACTCTGGTACACAGAAGTAGAGACTGGTGACAAATTTACCAAAACCAAGTCCCTGTGGAGTCACTGGTTTCAAAGACTAAAAAAACACAGTGAACACCATCACTAAAATCAAATCAGGTGACTTCCTAACCAGCAAATGGCGCTATACTATGACACCTACACAGAATTTTGAAAAAAGCAGACCTCTTTATTCCCAAAACCTTTCAAGGTTATTGGTCTGTGGTATTTCTCCAAAACAAACATGATACCATCTCAGACCACACAATTTTACCTTGAGAGAGAGGAGCAATAACATAGGCATTACATCTCTCTTTATTGCCCTGACCAAATCCAGCTAAAGGGACCTACCCTAAGTTAATCCACTTCACATGAAGCACCAATATCCAAGGAGGGCCCAGCAACTGAATTAAACAAACCACTTCTGACCAGACATCTCCATTGGAAATTAGATGAACATAATGGAAATGACACAGTGATATGATAGCAATCTCACCATATTACCAATGTAACTATAATGATTTGAGGTACATCTAACTTCAATGTAACAGAATAACATTTTAAAATATAGTAAAATAATCTAGATAAAATCTCCATGATTATACACAGCCAATCAAAATCAAATGAGAGTACAACATTAACATGAAATGTGTGCAAGTATAAAACAAAATTGAAAACTATACCAAAAAAATCCCAACTTTTTTACAGTAAACAGGAAAACACAGAATTAATTCACCCAGAAGTGTATACCCCTTTACAAGCACTTTTTTTTTTTACAAAATGTATTGATTCTATAGTACAACACATGATGGCTACGCATTGGAAAACGTACAAGGTCTGGATATCCTAAGTCTACACAATTTATCATCACATAAAAGCTCTCTAAATCTGCTTCAGTCCTGGTTCTTTATCTAAACATATGGCACCACTACAGGCATTGGCTTTAAGCCCAATATACATATGAGTCTCCAACCATTTGTAAAACAGCTCTTGGTATATTAGGTGAGTAAATAATGCTACTTCTATTATATTTGTCAGATAGTGGGTACATGAAGAATTTGGAAAAAAAGATAGCGAGCTATGGGAAACTTACTAGATAAGACTTTTGAACATAACAACACAAGAATTGTTATCATCAAATAAAGGCCTCCTTCTCCCCTTCAGCCTTTCCTCTCCATCTCCAAAATTGGTGTCTTTACCAATTCTTTGCGTTACTTATTATAAAAATCAGCAGACAGTAAAGTTCCCATAGCCTAAGACCTCATCATCCAGGAAACCAGTCAGTCCAGAATTCTTAAAAAAATAGTTTCAAATCCCTGCCTATGAGATATCACATACTACTCTGGGACAAATAAGTAGAGACTGGTGGCAAATTTAATCAAAAAACAAGTCCCTATGGAGTCACTGGCTTCAAAGACTAAAATAACATAATGAACACCATCATGTAAAATAAACTCATATGACTTCCTAACAAGCAAATGGTGCCATACCACGACACCTACATGGAATTTTGAAAAAAAAATATGTCTCTATTCCCAATACCTTCCTATGGGAAACTTACTAGATAAGACTTTTGAACATAACACAAGAATTGTTATCTTCAAATAAAGGCCTCCTCCTCCCCTTCAGCCTTTCCTCTCCATCTCCAAAATTGGTGTCTTTACCAATCTTATGTGTCACTTATTGTAAATAGCAGCAAATACTAAAGTTCCTATAGCCTAGGACCTCATAATGCAGAAATCCAGTCAGTACAGAATTCTTAAAAAAATTGTTTCAAACCCCTGGCTATCAGATATCACATACTACTCTGGTACACAGAAGTAGAGACTGGTGACAAATTTACCAAAACCAAGTCCCTGTGGAGTCACTGGTTTCAAAGACTAAAAAAACACAGTGAACACCATCACTAAAATCAAATGAGGTGACTTCCTAACCAGCAAATGGCGCTATACTATGACACCTACACAGAATTTTGAAAAAAGCAGACCTCTTTATTCCCAATACCTTTCAAGGTTATTGGTCTGTGGTATTTCTCCAAAACAAACATGATACCATCTCAGACCACACAATTTTACCATGAAAAAGAGGAGCAATAACATAAGCATTACATCTCTCTGTATTGCCCTGACCAAATCTAGCTAAAGGGACCTACCCTAAGTTAATCCACTTCACATGAAGCACCAATATCCAAGGAGGGCCCAGCAACTGAACCAAACAAACCACTTCTGACCAGACATCTCCATTGGAAATTAGATGAACATAATGGAAATGACACAGTGATATGATAGCAATCTCACCATATTACCAATGTAACTATAATGATTTGAGGTACATCTAACTTCAATGTAACAGAATAACATATAAAATATAGTAAAAGAATCTAGATAAAATCTCCATGATTATACACAGCCAATCAAAATCAAATGAGAGTACAACATTAACATGAAATGTGTGCAAGTATAAAACAAAATTGAAAACTATACCAAAAAATTTCCAACTTTTTTACAATAAACAGGAAAACACAGAATTAATTCACCCAGAAGTGTATACCCCTTTACAAGCACTTTTTTTTTTTACAAAATGTATTGATTCTATAGTACAACAAATGATAGCTACGCATTGGAAAACGTACAAGGTCTGGATATCCTAAGTCTACACAATTTATCATCACACAAAAGCTCTCAAAATCTGCTTCAGTCCTGGTTCTTTATCTAAACCTATGGCACCACTACAGGCATTGGCTTTAAGTCCAATATACATATGAGTCTCCAACCATTTGTAAAACAGCTCTTGGAATATTAGGTGAGTAAATAATGCTACTTCAATTATATTTGTCAGATAGTGGGTACATGAAGAATTTGGAAAAAAAGATAGCGAGCTATGGGAAACTTACTAGATAAGACTTTTGAACATAACAACACAAGAATTGTTATCTTCAAATAAAGGCCTCCTCCTCCCCTTCAGCCTTTCCTCTCCATCTCAAAAATTGGTGTCTTTACCAATTCTTTGCGTTACTTATTATAAAAATCAGCAGACAGTAAAGTTCCCATAGCCTAAGACCTCATCATCCAGGAAACCAGTCAGTCCAGAATTCTTAAAAAAATAGTTTCAAATCCCTGCCTATGAGATATCACATACTACTCTGGGACAAATAAGTAGAGACTGGTGGCAAATTTAATCAAAAAACAAGTCCCTATGGAGTCACTGGCTTCAAAGACTAAAATAACATAATGAGCACCATCATGTAAAATAAACTCATATGACTTCCTAACAAGCAAATGGTGCCATACCACGACACCTACATGGAATTTTGAAAAAAAAATATGTCTCTATTCCCAATACCTTCCTATGGGAAACTTACTAGATAAGACTTTTGAACATAACAACACAAGAATTGTTATCTTCAAATAAAGGCCTCCTCCTCCCCTTCAGCCTTTCCTCTCCATCTCCAAAATTGGTGTCTTTACCAATCTTATGTGTCACTTATTGTAAATAGCAGCAAATACTAAAGTTCCTATAGCCTAGGACCTCATAATGCGGAAATCCAGTCAGTACAGAATTCTTAAAAAAATTGTTTCAAACCCCTGGCTATCAGATATCACATACTACTCTGGTACACAGAAGTAGAGACTGGTGACAAATTTACCAAAACCAAGTCCCTGTGGAGTCACTGGTTTCAAAGACTAAAAAAACACAGTGAACACCATCACTAAAATCAAATCAGGTGACTTCCTAACCAGCAAATGGCGCCATACTATGACACCTACACAGAATTTTGAAAAAAGCAGACCTCTTTATTCCCAATACCTTTCAAGGTTATTGGTCTGTGGTATTTCTCCAAAACAAACATGATACCATCTCAGACCACACAATTTTACCTTGAGAGAGAGAGGAGCAATAACATAAGCATTACATCTCTCTTTATTGCCCTGACCAAATCCAGCTAAAGGGACCTACCCTAAGTTATTCCACTTCACATGAAGCACCAATATCCAAGGAGGGCCCAGCAACTGAACCAAACAAACCACTTCTGACCAGACATCTCCATTGGAAATTAGATGAACATAATGGAAATGACACAGTGATATGATAGCAATCTCACCATATTACCAATGTAACTATAATGATTTGAGGTACATCTAACTTCAATGTAACAGAATAACATTTTAAAATATAGTAAAATAATCTAGATAAAATCTCCATGATTATACACAGCCAATCAAAATCAAATGAGAGTACAACATTAACATGAAATGTGTGCAAGTATAAAACAAAATTGAAAACTATACCAAAAAAATCCCAACTTTTTTACAGTAAACAGGAAAACACAGAATTAATTCACCCAGAAGTGTATACCCCTTTACAAGCACTTTTTTTTTTTACAAAATGTATTGATTCTATAGTACAACACATGATGGCTACGCATTGGAAAACGTACAAGGTCTGGATATCCTAAGTCTACACAATTTATCATCACATAAAAGCTCTCTAAATCTGCTTCAGTCCTGGTTCTTTATCTAAACATATGGCACCACTACAGGCATTGGCTTTAAGCCCAATATACATATGAGTCTCCAACCATTTGTAAAACAGCTCTTGGTATATTAGGTGAGTAAATAATGCTACTTCTATTATATTTGTCAGATAGTGGGTACATGAAGAATTTGGAAAAAAAGATAGCGAGCTATGGGAAACTTACTAGATAAGACTTTTGAACATAACAACACAAGAATTGTTATCATCAAATAAAGGCCTCCTTCTCCCCTTCAGCCTTTCCTCTCCATCTCCAAAATTGGTGTCTTTACCAATTCTTTGCGTTACTTATTATAAAAATCAGCAGACAGTAAAGTTCCCATAGCCTAAGACCTCATCATCCAGGAAACCAGTCAGTCCAGAATTCTTAAAAAAATAGTTTCAAATCCCTGCCTATGAGATATCACATACTACTCTGGGACAAATAAGTAGAGACTGGTGGCAAATTTAATCAAAAAACAAGTCCCTATGGAGTCACTGGCTTCAAAGACTAAAATAACATAATGAACACCATCATGTAAAATAAACTCATATGACTTCCTAACAAGCAAATGGTGCCATACCACGACACCTACATGGAATTTTGAAAAAAAAATATGTCTCTATTCCCAATACCTTCCTATGGGAAACTTACTAGATAAGACTTTTGAACATAACACAAGAATTGTTATCTTCAAATAAAGGCCTCCTCCTCCCCTTCAGCCTTTCCTCTCCATCTCCAAAATTGGTGTCTTTACCAATCTTATGTGTCACTTATTGTAAATAGCAGCAAATACTAAAGTTCCTATAGCCTAGGACCTCATAATGCAGAAATCCAGTCAGTACAGAATTCTTAAAAAAATTGTTTCAAACCCCTGGCTATCAGATATCACATACTACTCTGGTACACAGAAGTAGAGACTGGTGACAAATTTACCAAAACCAAGTCCCTGTGGAGTCACTGGTTTCAAAGACTAAAAAAACACAGTGAACACCATCACTAAAATCAAATCAGGTGACTTCCTAACCAGCAAATGGCGCTATACTATGACACCTACACAGAATTTTGAAAAAAGCAGACCTCTTTATTCCCAATACCTTTCAAGGTTATTGGTCTGTGGTATTTCTCCAAAACAAACATGATACCATCTCAGACCACACAATTTTACCATGAAAAAGAGGAGCAATAACATAAGCATTACATCTCTCTGTATTGCCCTGACCAAATCTAGCTAAAGGGACCTACCCTAAGTTAATCCACTTCACATGAAGCACCAATATCCAAGGAGGGCCCAGCAACTGAACCAAACAAACCACTTCTGACCAGACATCTCCATTGGAAATTAGATGAACATAATGGAAATGACACAGTGATATGATAGCAATCTCACCATATTACCAATGTAACTATAATGATTTGAGGTACATCTAACTTCAATGTAACAGAATAACATATAAAATATAGTAAAAGAATCTAGATAAAATCTCCATGATTATACACAGCCAATCAAAATCAAATGAGAGTACAACATTAACATGAAATGTGTGCAAGTATAAAACAAAATTGAAAACTATACCAAAAAATTTCCAACTTTTTTACAATAAACAGGAAAACACAGAATTAATTCACCCAGAAGTGTATACCCCTTTACAAGCACTTTTTTTTTTTACAAAATGTATTGATTCTATAGTACAACAAATGATAGCTACGCATTGGAAAACGTACAAGGTCTGGATATCCTAAGTCTACACAATTTATCATCACACAAAAGCTCTCAAAATCTGCTTCAGTCCTGGTTCTTTATCTAAACCTATGGCACCACTACAGGCATTGGCTTTAAGTCCAATATACATATGAGTCTCCAACCATTTGTAAAACAGCTCTTGGAATATTAGGTGAGTAAATAATGCTACTTCAATTATATTTGTCAGATAGTGGGTACATGAAGAATTTGGAAAAAAAGATAGCGAGCTATGGGAAACTTACTAGATAAGACTTTTGAACATAACAACACAAGAATTGTTATCTTCAAATAAAGGCCTCCTCCTCCCCTTCAGCCTTTCCTCTCCATCTCCAAAATTGGTGTCTTTACCAATTCTTTGCGTTACTTATTATAAAAATCAGCAGACAGTAAAGTTCCCATAGCCTAAGACCTCATCATCCAGGAAACCAGTCAGTCCAGAATTCTTAAAAAAATAGTTTCAAATCCCTGCCTATGAGATATCACATACTACTCTGGGACAAATAAGTAGAGACTGGTGGCAAATTTAATCAAAAAACAAGTCCCTATGGAGTCACTGGCTTCAAAGACTAAAATAACATAATGAGCACCATCATGTAAAATAAACTCATATGACTTCCTAACAAGCAAATGGTGCCATACCACGACACCTACATGGAATTTTGAAAAAAAAATATGTCTCTATTCCCAATACCTTCCTATGGGAAACTTACTAGATAAGACTTTTGAACATAACAACACAAGAATTGTTATCTTCAAATAAAGGCCTCCTCCTCCCCTTCAGCCTTTCCTCTCCATCTCCAAAATTGGTGTCTTTACCAATCTTATGTGTCACTTATTGTAAATAGCAGCAAATACTAAAGTTCCTATAGCCTAGGACCTCATAATGCGGAAATCCAGTCAGTACAGAATTCTTAAAAAAATTGTTTCAAACCCCTGGCTATCAGATATCACATACTACTCTGGTACACAGAAGTAGAGACTGGTGACAAATTTACCAAAACCAAGTCCCTGTGGAGTCACTGGTTTCAAAGACTAAAAAAACACAGTGAACACCATCACTAAAATCAAATCAGGTGACTTCCTAACCAGCAAATGGCGCCATACTATGACACCTACACAGAATTTTGAAAAAAGCAGACCTCTTTATTCCCAATACCTTTCAAGGTTATTGGTCTGTGGTATTTCTCCAAAACAAACATGATACCATCTCAGACCACACAATTTTACCTTGAGAGAGAGAGGAGCAATAACATAAGCATTACATCTCTCTTTATTGCCCTGACCAAATCCAGCTAAAGGGACCTACCCTAAGTTATTCCACTTCACATGAAGCACCAATATCCAAGGAGGGCCCAGCAACTGAACCAAACAAACCACTTCTGACCAGACATCTCCATTGGAAATTAGATGAACATAATGGAAATGACACAGTGATATGATAGCAATCTCACCATATTACCAATGTAACTATAATGATTTGAGGTACATCTAACTTCAATGTAACAGAATAACATTTTAAAATATAGTAAAATAATCTAGATAAAATCTCCATGATTATACACAGCCAATCAAAATCAAATGAGAGTACAACATTAACATGAAATGTGTGCAAGTATAAAACAAAATTGAAAACTATACCAAAAAAATCCCAACTTTTTTACAGTAAACAGGAAAACACAGAATTAATTCACCCAGAAGTGTATACCCCTTTACAAGCACTTTTTTTTTTTACAAAATGTATTGATTCTATAGTACAACACATGATGGCTACGCATTGGAAAACGTACAAGGTCTGGATATCCTAAGTCTACACAATTTATCATCACATAAAAGCTCTCTAAATCTGCTTCAGTCCTGGTTCTTTATCTAAACATATGGCACCACTACAGGCATTGGCTTTAAGTCCAATATACATATGAGTCTCCAACCATTTGTAAAACAGCTCTTGGTATATTAGGTGAGTAAATAATGCTACTTCTATTATATTTGTCAGATAGTGGGTACATGAAGAATTTGGAAAAAAAGATAGCGAGCTATGGGAAACTTACTAGATAAGACTTTTGAACATAACAACACAAGAATTGTTATCATCAAATAAAGGCCTCCTTCTCCCCTTCAGCCTTTCCTCTCCATCTCCAAAATTGGTGTCTTTACCAATTCTTTGCGTTACTTATTATAAAAATCAGCAGACAGTAAAGTTCCCATAGCCTAAGACCTCATCATCCAGGAAACCAGTCAGTCCAGAATTCTTAAAAAAATAGTTTCAAATCCCTGCCTATGAGATATCACATACTACTCTGGGACAAATAAGTAGAGACTGGTGGCAAATTTAATCAAAAAACAAGTCCCTATGGAGTCACTGGCTTCAAAGACTAAAATAACATAATGAACACCATCATGTAAAATAAACTCATATGACTTCCTAACAAGCAAATGGTGCCATACCACGACACCTACATGGAATTTTGAAAAAAAAATATGTCTCTATTCCCAATACCTTCCTATGGGAAACTTACTAGATAAGACTTTTGAACATAACACAAGAATTGTTATCTTCAAATAAAGGCCTCCTCCTCCCCTTCAGCCTTTCCTCTCCATCTCCAAAATTGGTGTCTTTACCAATCTTATGTGTCACTTATTGTAAATAGCAGCAAATACTAAAGTTCCTATAGCCTAGGACCTCATAATGCAGAAATCCAGTCAGTACAGAATTCTTAAAAAAATTGTTTCAAACCCCTGGCTATCAGATATCACATACTACTCTGGTACACAGAAGTAGAGACTGGTGACAAATTTACCAAAACCAAGTCCCTGTGGAGTCACTGGTTTCAAAGACTAAAAAAACACAGTGAACACCATCACTAAAATCAAATCAGATGACTTCCTAACCAGCAAATGGCGCTATACTATGACACCTACACAGAATTTTGAAAAAAGCAGACCTCTTTATTCCCAATACCTTTCAAGGTTATTGGTCTGTGGTATTTCTCCAAAACAAACATGATACCATCTCAGACCACACAATTTTACCTTGAGAGAGAGGAGCAATAACATAGGCATTACATCTCTCTTTATTGCCCTGACCAAATCCAGCTAAAGGGACCTACCCTAAGTTAATCCACTTCACATGAAGCACCAATATCCAAGGAGGGCCCAGCAACTGAACCAAACAAACCACTTCTGACCAGACATCTCCATTGGAAATTAGATGAACATAATGGAAATGACACAGTGATATGATAGCAATCTCACCATATTACCAATGTAACTATAATGATTTGAGGTACATCTAACTTCAATGTAACAGAATAACATATAAAATATAGTAAAAGAATCTAGATAAAATCTCCATGATTATACACAGCCAATCAAAATCAAATGAGAGTACAACATTAACATGAAATGTGTGCAAGTATAAAACAAAATTGAAAACTATACCAAAAAATTTCCAACTTTTTTACAATAAACAGGAAAACACAGAATTAATTCACCCAGAAGTGTATACCCCTTTACAAGCACTTTTTTTTTTTACAAAATGTATTGATTCTATAGTACAACAAATGATAGCTACGCATTGGAAAACGTACAAGGTCTGGATATCCTAAGTCTACACAATTTATCATCACACAAAAGCTCTCAAAATCTGCTTCAGTCCTGGTTCTTTATCTAAACCTATGGCACCACTACAGGCATTGGCTTTAAGTCCAATATACATATGAGTCTCCAACCATTTGTAAAACAGCTCTTGGAATATTAGGTGAGTAAATAATGCTACTTCAATTATATTTGTCAGATAGTGGGTACATGAAGAATTTGGAAAAAAAGATAGCGAGCTATGGGAAACTTACTAGATAAGACTTTTGAACATAACAACACAAGAATTGTTATCTTCAAATAAAGGCCTCCTCCTCCCCTTCAGCCTTTCCTCTCCATCTCCAAAATTGGTGTCTTTACCAATTCTTTGCGTTACTTATTATAAAAATCAGCAGACAGTAAAGTTCCCATAGCCTAAGACCTCATCATCCAGGAAACCAGTCAGTCCAGAATTCTTAAAAAAATTGTTTCAAATCCCTGCCTATGAGATATCACATACTACTCTGGGACAAATAAGTAGAGACTGGTGGCAAATTTAATCAAAAAACAAGTCCCTATGGAGTCACTGGCTTCAAAGACTAAAATAACATAATGAACACCATCATGTAAAATAAACTCATATGACTTCCTAACAAGCAAATGGTGCCATACCACGACACCTACATGGAATTTTGAAAAAAAAAATATGTCTCTATTCCCAATACCTTCCTATGGGAAACTTACTAGATAAGACTTTTGAACATAACACAAGAATTGTTATCTTCAAATAAAGGCCTCCTCCTCCCCTTCAGCCTTTCCTCTCCATCTACAAAATCGGTGTCTTTACCAATCTTATGTGTCACTTATTGTAAATAGCAGCAAATACTAAAGTTCCTATAGCCTAGGACCTCATAATGTGGAAATCCAGTCAGTACAGAATTCTTAAAAAAATAGTTTCAAACCCCTGGCTATCAGCTATCACATACTACTCTGGTACACAGAAGTAGAGACTGGTGACAAATTTACCAAAACCAAGTCCCTGTGGAGTCACTGGTTTCAAAGACTAAAAAAACACAGTGAACACCATCACTAAAATCAAATCAGGTGACTTCCTAACCAGCAAATGGCGCCATACTATGACACCTACACAGAATTTTGAAAAAAGCAGACCTCTTTATTCCCAATACCTTTCAAGGTTATTGGTCTGTGGTATTTCTCCAAAACAAACATGATACCATCTCAGACCACACAATTTTACCTTGAGAGAGAGAGAGGAGCAATAACATAAGCATTACATCTCTCTTTATTGCCCTGACCAAATCCAGCTAAAGGGACCTACCCTAAGTTATTCCACTTCACATGAAGCACCAATATCCAAGGAGGGCCCAGCAACTGAACCAAACAAACCACTTCTGACCAGACATCTCCATTGGAAATTAGATGAACATAATGGAAATGACACAGTGATATGATAGCAATCTCACCATATTACCAATGTAACTATAATGATTTGAGGTACATCTAACTTCAATGTAACAGAATAACATATAAAATATAGTAAAATAATCTAGATAAAATCTCCATGATTATACACAGCCAATCAAAATCAAATGAGAGTACAACATTAACATGAAATGTGTGCAAGTATAAAACAAAATTGAAAACTATACCAAAAAATTTCCAACTTTTTTACAATAAACAGGAAAACACAGAATTAGATCACCCAGAAGTGTATACCCCTTTACAAGCACTTTTTTTTTTACAAAATGTATTGATTCTATAGTACAACACATGATAGCTACGCATTGGAAAACGTACAAGGTCTGGATATCCTAAGTCTACACGATTTATCATCACACAAAAGCTCTCAAAATCTGCTTCCGTCCTGGTTCTTTATCTAAACCTGTGGCCCCACTACAGGCATTGGCTTTAAGTCCAATATACATATGAGTCTCCAACCATTTGTAAAACAGCTCTTGGTATATTAGGTGAGTAAATAATGCTACTTCTATTATATTTGTCAGATAGTGGGTACATGAAGAATTTGGAAAAAAAGATAGCGAGCTATGGGAAACTTACTAGATAAGACTTTTGAACATAACAACACAAGAATTGTTATCTTCAAATAAAGGCCTCCTCCTCCCCTTCAGCCTTTCCCATCCATCTCCAAAATTGGTGTCTTTACAAATCTTATGTGTCACTTATTGTAAATAGCAGCAAATACTAAAGTTCCTATAGCCTAGGACCTCATAATGCGGAAATCCAGTCAGTACAGAATTCTTAAAAAAATTGTTTCAAACCCCTGGCTATCAGATATCACATACTACTCTGGTACACAGAAGTAGAGACTGGTGACAAATTTACCAAAACCAAGTCCCTGTGGAGTCACTGGTTTCAAAGACTAAAAAAACACAGTGAACACCATCACTAAAATCACATCAGGTGACTTCCTAACCAGCAAATGGCGCTATACTATGACACCTACACAGAATTTTGAAAAAAGCAGACCTCTTTATTCCCAATACCTTTCAAGGTTATTGGTCTGTGGTATTTCTCCAAAACAAACATGATACCATCTCAGACCACACAATTTTACCTTGAGAGAGAGAGGAGCAATAACATAAGCATTACATCTCTCTTTATTGCCCTGACCAAATCCAGCTAAAGGGACCTACCCTAAGTTATTCCACTTCACATGAAGCACCAATATCCAAGGAGGGCCCAGCAACTGAACCAAACAAACCACTTCTGACCAGACATCTCCATTGGAAATTAGATGAACATAATGGAAATGACACAGTGATATGATAGCAATCTCACCATATTACCAATGTAACTATAATGATTTGAGGTACATCTAACTTCAATGTAACAGAATAACATATAAAATATAGTAAAATAATCTAGATAAAATCTCCATGATTATACACAGCCAATCAAAATCAAATGAGAGTACAACATTAACATGAAATGTGTGCAAGTATAAAACAAAATTGAAAACTATACCAAAAAATTTCCAACTTTTTTACAATAAACAGGAAAACACAGAATTAATTCACCCAGAAGTGTATACCCCTTTACAAGCACTTTTTTTTTTACAAAATGTATTGATTCTATAGTACAACACATGATAGCTACGCATTGGAAAACGTACAAGGTCTGGATATCCTAAGTCTACACGATTTATCATCACACAAAAGCTCTCAAAATCTGCTTCCGTCCTGGTTCTTTATCTAAACCTATGGCCCCACTACAGGCATTGGCTTTAAGTCCAATATACATATGAGTCTCCAACCATTTGTAAAACAGCTCTTGGTATATTAGGTGAGTAAATAATGCTACTTCTATTATATTTGTCAGATAGTGGGTACATGAAGAATTTGGAAAAAAAGATAGCGAGCTATGGGAAACTTACTAGATAAGACTTTTGAACATAACAACACAAGAATTGTTATCTTCAAATAAAGGCCTCCTCCTCCCCTTCAGCCTTTCCTCTCCATCTCCAAAATTGGTGTCTTTACCAATTCTTTGCGTTACTTATTATAAAAATCAGCAGACAGTAAAGTTCCCATAGCCTAAGACCTCATCATCCAGGAAACCAGTCAGTCCAGAATTCTTAAAAAAATAGTTTCAAATCCCTGCCTATGAGATATCACATACTACTCTGGGACAAATAAGTAGAGACTGGTGGCAAATTTAATCAAAAAACAAGTCCCTATGGAGTCACTGGCTTCAAAGACTAAAATAACATAATGAACACCATCATGTAAAATAAACTCATATGACTTCCTAACAAGCAAATGGTGCCATACCACGACACCTACATGGAATTTTGAAAAAAAAAATATGTCTCTATTCCCAATACCTTCCTATGGGAAACTTACTAGATAAGACTTTTGAACATAACACAAGAATTGTTATCTTCAAATAAAGGCCTCCTCCTCCCCTTCAGCCTTTCCTCTCCATCTACAAAATCGGTGTCTTTACCAATCTTATGTGTCACTTATTGTAAATAGCAGCAAATACTAAAGTTCCTATAGCCTAGGACCTCATAATGCGGAAATCCAGTCAGTACAGAATTCTTAAAAAAATAGTTTCAAACCCCTGGCTATCAGCTATCACATACTACTCTGGTACACAGAAGTAGAGACTGGTGACAAATTTACCAAAACCAAGTCCCTGTGGAGTCACTGGTTTCAAAGACTAAAAAAACACAGTGAACACCATCACTAAAATCAAATCAGGTGACTTCCTAACCAGCAAATGGCGCCATACTATGACACCTACACAGAATTTTGAAAAAAGCAGACCTCTTTATTCCCAATACCTTTCAAGGTTATTGGTCTGTGGTATTTCTCCAAAACAAACATGATACCATCTCAGACCACACAATTTTACCTTGAGAGAGAGGAGCAATAACATAGGCATTACATCTCTCTTTATTGCCCTGACCAAATCCAGCTAAAGGGACATACCCTAAGTTAATCCACTTCACATGAAGCACCAATATCCAAGGAGGGCCCAGCAACTGAAACAAACAAACCACTTCTGACCAGACATCTCCATTGGAAATTAGATGAACATAATAGAAATGACACAGTGATATGATAGCAATCTCACCATATTACCAATGTAACTATAATGATTTGAGGTACATCTAACTTCAATGTAACAGAATAACATATAAAATATAGTAAAATAATCTAGATAAAATCTCCATGATTATACACAGCCAATCAAAATCAAATGAGAGTACAACATTAACATGAAATGTGTGCAAGTATAAAACAAAATTGAAAACTATACCAAAAAATTTCCAACTTTTTTACAATAAACAGGAAAACACAGAATTAATTCACCCAGAAGTGTATACCCCTTTACAAGCACTTTTTTTTTTTACAAAATGTATTGATTCTATAGTACAACAAATGATAGCTACGCATTGGAAAACGTACAAGGTCTGGATATCCTAAGTCTACACAATTTATCATCACACAAAAGCTCTCAAAGTCTGCTTCAGTCCTGGTTCTTTATCTAAACCTATGACACCACTACAGGCATTGGCTTTAAGTCCAATATACATATGAGTCTCCAACCATTTGTAAAACAGCTCTTGGTATATTAGGTGAGTAAATAATGCTACTTTTATTATATTTGTCAGATAGTGGGTACATGAAGAATTTGGAAAAAAAGATAGCGAGCTATGGGAAACTTACTAGATAAGACTTTTGAACATAACAACACAAGAATTGTTATCTTCAAATAAAGGCCTCCTCCTCCCCTTCAGCCTTTCCTCTCCATCTCCAAAATTGGTGTCTTTACCAATTCTTTGCGTTACTTATTATAAAAATCAGCAGACAGTAAAGTTCCCATAGCCTAAGACCTCATCATCCAGGAAACCAGTCAGTCCAGAATTCTTAAAAAAATAGTTTCAAATCCCTGCCTATGAGATATCACATACTACTCTGGGACAAATAAGTAGAGACTGGTGGCAAATTTAATCAAAAAACAAGTCCCTATGGAGTCACTGGCTTCAAAGACTAAAATAACATAATGAACACCATCATGTAAAATAAACTCATATGACTTCCTAACAAGCAAATGGTGCCATACCACGACACCTACATGGAATTTTGAAAAAAAAAATATGTCTCTATTCCCAATACCTTCCTATGGGAAACTTACTAGATAAGACTTTTGAACATAACACAAGAATTGTTATCTTCAAATAAAGGCCTCCTCCTCCCCTTCAGCCTTTCCTCTCCATCTACAAAATCGGTGTCTTTACCAATCTTATGTGTCACTTATTGTAAATAGCAGCAAATACTAAAGTTCCTATAGCCTAGGACCTCATAATGCGGAAATCCAGTCAGTACAGAATTCTTAAAAAAATAGTTTCAAACCCCTGGCTATCAGCTATCACATACTACTCTGGTACACAGAAGTAGAGACTGGTGACAAATTTACCAAAACCAAGTCCCTGTGGAGTCACTGGTTTCAAAGACTAAAAAAACACAGTGAACACCATCACTAAAATCAAATCAGGTGACTTCCTAACCAGCAAATGGCGCCATACTATGACACCTACACAGAATTTTGAAAAAAGCAGACCTCTTTATTCCCAATACCTTTCATGGTTATTGGTCTGTGGTATTTCTCCAAAACAAACATGATACCATCTCAGACCACACAATTTTACCTTGAGAGAGAGAGAGGAGCAATAACATAAGCATTACATCTCTCTTTATTGCCCTGACCAAATCCAGCTAAAGGGACCTACCCTAAGTTATTCCACTTCACATGAAGCACCAATATCCAAGGAGGGCCCAGCAACTGAACCAAACAAACCACTTCTGACCAGACATCTCCATTGGAAATTAGATGAACATAATGGAAATGACACAGTGATATGATAGCAATCTCACCATATTACCAATGTAACTATAATGATTTGAGGTACATCTAACTTCAATGTAACAGAATAACATTTTAAAATATAGTAAAATAATCTAGATAAAATCTCCATGATTATACACAGCCAATCAAAATCAAATGAGAGTACAACATTAACATGAAATGTGTGCAAGTATAAAACAAAATTGAAAACTATACCAAAAAATCCCAACTTTTTTACAGTAAACAGGAAAACACAGAATTAATTCACCCAGAAGTGTATACCCCTTTACAAGCACTTTTTTTTTTACAAAATGTATTGATTCTATAGTACAACACATGATGGCTATGCATTGGAAAACGTACAAGGTCTGGATATCCTAAGTCTACACAATTTATCATCACATAAAAGCTCTCTAAATCTGCTTCAGTCCTGGTTCTTTATCTAAACATATGGCACCACTACAGGCATTGGCTTTAAGCCCAATATACATATGAGTCTCCAACCATTTGTAAAACAGCTCTTGGTATATTAGGTGAGTAAATAATGCTACTTCTATTATATTTGTCAGATAGTGGGTACATGAAGAATTTGGAAAAAAAGATAGCGAGCTATGGGAAACTTACTAGATAAGACTTTTGAACATAACAACACAAGAATTGTTATCTTCAAATAAAGGCCTCCTCCTCCCCTTCAGCCTTTCCTCTCCATCTCCAAAATTGGTGTCTTTACCAATTCTTTGCGTTACTTATTATAAAAATCAGCAGACAGTAAAGTTCCCATAGCCTAAGACCTCATCATCCAGGAAACCAGTCAGTCCAGAATTCTTAAAAAAATTGTTTCAAATCCCTGCCTATGAGATATCACATACTACTCTGGGACAAATAAGTAGAGACTGGTGGCAAATTTAATCAAAAAACAAGTCCCTATGTAGTCACTGGCTTCAAAGACTAAAATAACATAATGAACACCATCATGTAAAATAAACTCATATGACTTCCTAACAAGCAAATGGTGCCATACCACGACACCTACATGGAATTTTGAAAAAAAAATATGTCTCTATTCCCAATACCTTCCTATGGGAAACTTACTAGATAAGACTTTTGAACATAACACAAGAATTGTTATCTTCAAATAAAGGTCTCCTCCTCCCCTTCAGCCTTTCCTCTCCATCTCCAAAATTGGTGTCTTTACCAATCTTATGTGTCACTTATTGAAAATAGCAGCAAATACTAAAGTTCCTATAGCCTAGGACCTCATAATGCGGAAATCCAGTCAGTACAGAATTCTTAAAAAAATTGTTTCAAACCCCTGGCTATCAGATATCACATACTACTCTGGTACACAGAAGTAGAGACTGGTGACAAATTTACCAAAACCAAGTCCCTGTGGAGTCACTGGTTTCAAAGACTAAAAAAACACAGTGAACACCATCACTAAAATCAAATCAGGTGACTTCCTAACCAGCAAATGGCGCTATACTATGGCACCTACACAGAATTTTGAAAAAAGCAGACCTCTTTATTCCCATTACCTTTCAAGGTTATTGGTCTGTGGTATTTCTCCAAAACAAACATGATACCATCTCAGACCACACAATTTTACCTTGAGAGAGAGGAGCAATAACATAGGCATTACATCTCTCTTTATTGCCCTGACCAAATCCAGCTAAAGGGACATACCCTAAGTTAATCCACTTCACATGAAGCACCAATATCCAAGGAGGGCCCAGCAACTGAACCAAACAAACCACTTCTGACCAGACATCTCCATTGGAAATTAGATGAACATAATAGAAATGACACAGTGATATGATAGCAATCTCACCATATTACCAATGTAACTATAATGATTTGAGGTACATCTAACTTCAATGTAACAGAATAACATATAAAATATAGTAAAATAATCTAGATAAAATCTCCATGATTATACACAGCCAATCAAAATCAAATGAGAGTACAACATTAACATGAAATGTGTGCAAGTATAAAACAAAATTGAAAACTATACCAAAAAATTTCCAACTTTTTTACAATAAACAGGAAAACACAGAATTAATTCACCCAGAAGTGTATACCCCTTTACAAGCACTTTTTTTTTTTACAAAATGTATTGATTCTATAGTACAACAAATGATAGCTACGCATTGGAAAACGTACAAGGTCTGGATATCCTAAGTCTACACAATTTATCATCACACAAAAGCTCTCAAAGTCTGCTTCAGTCCTGGTTCTTTATCTAAACCTATGGCACCACTACAGGCATTGGCTTTAAGTCCAATATACATATGAGTCTCCAACCATTTGTAAAACAGCTCTTGGTATATTAGGTGAGTAAATAATGCTACTTTTATTATATTTGTCAGATAGTGGGTACATGAAGAATTTGGAAAAAAAGATAGCGAGCTATGGGAAACTTACTAGATAAGACTTTTGAACATAACAACACAAGAATTGTTATCTTCAAATAAAGGCCTCCTCCTCCCCTTCAGCCTTTCCTCTCCATCTCCAAAATTGGTGTCTTTACCAATTCTTTGCGTTACTTATTATAAAAATCAGCAGACAGTAAAGTTCCCATAGCCTAAGACCTCATCATCCAGGAAACCAGTCAGTCCAGAATTCTTAAAAAAATTGTTTCAAATCCCTGCCTATGAGATATCACATACTACTCTGGGACAAATAAGTAGAGACTGGTGGCAAATTTAATCAAAAAACAAGTCCCTATGGAGTCACTGGCTTCAAAGACTAAAATAACATAATGAACACCATCATGTAAAATAAACTCATATGACTTCCTAACAAGCAAATGGTGCCATACCACGACACCTACATGGAATTTTGAAAAAAAAAATATGTCTCTATTCCCAATACCTTCCTATGGGAAACTTACTAGATAAGACTTTTGAACATAACACAAGAATTGTTATCTTCAAATAAAGGCCTCCTCCTCCCCTTCAGCCTTTCCTCTCCATCTACAAAATTGGTGTCTTTACCAATCTTATGTGTCACTTATTGTAAATAGCAGCAAATACTAAAGTTCCTATAGCCTAGGACCTCATAATGCGGAAATCCAGTCAGTACAGAATTCTTAAAAAAATAGTTTCAAACCCCTGGCTATCAGATATCACATACTACTCTGGTACACAGAAGTAGAGACTGGTGACAAATTTACCAAAACCAAGTCCCTGTGGAGTCACTGGTTTCAAAGACTAAAAAAACACAGTGAACACCATCACTAAAATCAAATCAGGTGACTTCCTAACCAGCAAATGGCGCCATACTATGACACCTACACAGAATTTTGAAAAAAGCAGACCTCTTTATTCCCAATTCCTTTCAAGGTTATTGGTCTGTGGTATTTCTCCAAAACAAACCTGATACCATCTCAGACCACACAATTTTACCTTGAGAGAGAGAGGAGCAATAACATAAGCATTACATCTCTCTTTATTGCCCTGACCAAATCCAGCTAAAGGGACCTACCCTAAGTTATTCCACTTCACATGAAGCACCAATATCCAAGGAGGGCCCAGCAACTGAACCAAACAAACCACTTCTGACCAGACATCTCCATTGGAAATTAGATGAACATAATGGAAATGACACAGTGATATGATAGCAATCTCACCATATTACCAATGTAACTATAATGATTTGAGGTACATCTAACTTCAATGTAACAGAATAACATATAAAATATAGTAAAATAATCTAGATAAAATCTCCATGATTATACACAGCCAATCAAAATCAAATGAGAGTACAACATTAACATGAAATGTGTGCAAGTATAAAACAAAATTGAAAACTATACCAAAAAAATCCCAACTTTTTTACAGTAAACAGGAAAACACAGAATTAATTCACCCAGAAGTGTATACCCCTTTACAAGCACTTTTTTTTTTACAAAATGTATTGATTCTATAGTACAACACATGATGGCTATGCATTGGAAAACGTACAAGGTCTGGATATCCTAAGTCTACACAATTTATCATCACATAAAAGCTCTCTAAATCTGCTTCAGTCCTGGTTCTTTATCTAAACATATGGCACCACTACAGGCATTGGCTTTAAGCCCAATATACATATGAGTCTCCAACCATTTGTAAAACAGCTCTTGGTATATTAGGTGAGTAAATAATGCTACTTCTATTATATTTGTCAGATAGTGGGTACATGAAGAATTTGGAAAAAAAGATAGCGAGCTATGGGAAACTTACTAGATAAGACTTTTGAACATAACAACACAAGAATTTTTATCTTCAAATAAAGGCCTCCTCCTCCCCTTCAGCCTTTCCTCTCCATCTCCAAAATTGGTGTCTTTACCAATTCTTTGCGTTACTTATTATAAAAATCAGCAGACAGTAAAGTTCCCATAGCCTAAGACCTCATCATCCAGGAAACCAGTCAGTCCAGAATTCTTAAAAAAAATAGTTTCAAATCCCTGCCTATGAGATATCACATACTACTCTGGGACAAATAAGTAGAGACTGGTGGCAAATTTAATCAAAAAACAAGTCCCTATGGAGTCACTGGCTTCAAAGACTAAAATAACATAATGAACACCATCATGTAAAATAAACTCATATGACTTCCTAACAAGCAAATGGTGCCATACCACGACACCTACATGGAATTCTGAAAAATAAATATGTCTCTATTCCCAATTCCTTCCTATGGGAAACTTACTAGATAAGAATTTTGAACATAACAACACAAGAATTGTTATCTTCAAATAAAGGCCTCCTCCTCCCCTTCAGCCTTTCCTCTCCATCTCCAAAATTGGTGTCTTTACCAATCTTATGTGTCACTTATTGTAAATAGCAGCAAATACTAAAGTTCCTATAGCCTAGGACCTCATAATGCGGAAATCCAGTCAGTACAGAATTCTTAAAAAAATAGTTTCAAACCCCTGGCTATCAGATATCACATACTACTCTGGTACACAGAAGTAGAGACTGGTGACAAATTTACCAAAACGAAGTCCCTGTGGAGTCACTGGTTTCAAAGACTAAAAAAACACAGTGAACACCATCACTAAAATCAAATCAGGTGACTTCCTAACCAGCAAATGGCGCCATACTATGACACCTACACAGAATTTTGAAAAAAGCAGACCTCTTTATTCCCAATACCTTTCAAGGTTATTGGTCTGTGGTATTTCTCCAAAACAAACATGATACCATCTCAGACCACACATTTTTACCTTGAGAGAGAGAGGAGCAATAACATAAGCATTACATCTCTCTTTATTGCCCTGACCAAATCCAGCTAAAGGGACCTACCCTAAGTTATTCCACTTCACATGAAGCACCAATATCCAAGGAGGGCCCAGCTACTGAACCAAACAAACCACTTCTGACCAGACATCTCCATTGGAAATTAGATGAACATAATGGAAATGACACAGTGATATGATAGCAATCTCACCATATTACCAATGTAACTATAATGATTTGAGGTACATCTAACTTCAATGTAACAGAATAACATATAAAATATAGTAAAAGAATCTAGATAAAATCTCCATGATTATACACAGCCAATCAAAATCAAATGAGAGTACAACATTAACATGAAATGTGTGCAAGTATAAAACAAAAGTGAAAACTATACCAAAAAATGTCCAACTTTTTTACAATAAACAGGAAAACACAGAATTAATTCACCCAGAAGTGTATACCCCTTTACAAGCACTTTTTTTTTTACAAAATGTATTGATTCTATAGTACAACACATGATAGCTACGCATTGGAAAACGTACAAGGTCTGGATATCCAAAGTCTACACAATTTATCATCACACAAAAGCTCTCAAAATCTGCTTCAGTCCTGGTTCTTTATCGAAACATATGGCACCACTACAGGCATTGGCTTTAAGCCCAATATACATATGAGTCTCCAACCATTTGTAAAACAGCTCTTGGTATATTAGGTGAGTAAATAATGCTACTTCTATTATATTTGTCAGATAGTGGGTACATGAAGAATTTAGAAAAAAAGATAGCGAGCTATGGGAAACTTACTAGATAAGACTTTTGAACATAACAACACAAGAATTGCTATCTTCAAATAAAGGCCTCCTCCTCCCCTTCAGCCTTTCCTCTCCATCTCCAAAATTGGTGTCTTTACCAATTCTTTGCGTTACTTATTATAAAAATCAGCAGACAGTAAAGTTCCCATAGCCTAAGACCTCATAATCCAGGAAACCAGTCAGTCCAGAATTCTTAAAAAAATAGTTTCAAATCCCTGCCTATGAGATATCACATACTACTCTGGGACAAATAAGTAGAGACTGGTGGCAAATTTAATCAAAAAACAAGTCCCTATAGAGTCACTGGCTTCAAAGACTAAAATAACATAATGAACACCATCATGTAAAATAAACTCATATGACTTCCTAACAAGCAAATGGTGCCATACCACGACACCTACATGGAATTTTGAAAAAAAAATATGTCTCTATTCCCAATACCTTCCTATGGGAAACTTACTAGATAAGACTTTTGAACATAACAACACAAGAATTGTTATCTTCAAATAAAGGCCTCCACCTCCCCTTCAGCCTTGCCTCTCCATCTCCAAAATTGGTGTATTTACCAATCTTATGTGTCACTTATTGTAAATAGCAGCAAATACTAAAGTTCCTATAGCCTAGGACCTCATAATCCGGAAATCCAGTCAGTACAGAATTCTTAAAAAAATAGTTTCAAACCCCTGGCTATCAGATATCACATACTACTCTGGTACACAGAAGTAGAGACTGGTGACAAATTTACCAAAACCAAGTCCCTGTGGAGTCACTGGTTTCAAAGACTAAAAAAACACAGTGAACACCATCACTAAAATCAAATCAGGTGACTTCCTAACCAGCAAATGGCGCCATACTATGACACCTACACAGAATTTTGAAAAAAGCAGACCTCTTTATTCCCAATACCTTTCAAGGTTATTGGTCTGTGGTATTTCTCCAAAACAAACATGGTACCATCTCAGACCACACAATTTTACCTTGAGAGAGGAGCAATAACATAAGCATTACATCTCTCTTTATTGCCCTGATCAAATCCAGCTAAAGGGACCTACCCTAAGTTATTCCACTTCACATGAAGCACCAATATCCAAGGAGGGCCCAGCAACTGAACCAAACAAACCACTTCTGACCAGACATCTCCATTGGAAATTAGATGAACATAATGGACATGACACAGTGATATGATAGCAATCTCACCATATTACCAATGTAACTATAATGATTTGAGGTACATCTAACTTCAATGTAACAGAATAACATATAAAATATAGTAAAATAATCTAGATATAATTTCTCCATGATTATACACAGCCAATCAAAATCAAATGAGAGTACAACATTAACATGAAATGTGTGCAAGTATAAAACAAAATTGAAAACTATAGCAAAAAAATCCCAACTTTTTTACAGT
This sequence comes from Rhinoderma darwinii, assembly GCF_050947455.1. Classification (NCBI taxonomy): domain Eukaryota; kingdom Metazoa; phylum Chordata; class Amphibia; order Anura; family Rhinodermatidae; genus Rhinoderma; species Rhinoderma darwinii. Next base: position 110,924 of record NW_027461683.1, on the reverse strand, counting down.
AAACAGGAAAACACAGAATTAATTCACCCAGAAGTGTATACCCCTTTACAAGCACTTTTTTTTTACAAAATGTATTGATTCTATAGTACAACACATGATAGCTACACATTGGAAAACGTACAAGGTGTGGATATCCTAAGTCTACACAATTTATCATCACACAAAAGCTTTCAAAATCTGCTTCAGTCCTGGTTCTTTATCTAAACCTATGGCACCACTACAGGCAATGGCTTTAAGCCCAATATACATATGAGTCTCCAACCATTTGTAAAACAGCTCTTGGAATATTAGGTGAGTAAATAATGCTACTTCTATTATATTTGTCAGATAGTGGGTACATGAAGAATTTGGAAAAAAAGATAGCGAGCTATGGGAAACTTACTAGATAAGACTTTTGAACATAACAACACAAGAATTGTTATCTTCAAATAAAGGCCTCCTCCTCCCCTTCAGCCTTTCCTCTCCATCTCCAAAATTGGTGTCTTTACCAATTCTTTGCGTTACTTATTATAAAAGTCAGCAGACAGTAAAGTTCCCATAGCCTAAGACCTCATCATCCAGGAAACCAGTCAGTGCAGAATTCTTAAAAAAATAGTTTCAAATCCCTGCCTATGAGATATCACATACTACTCTGGGACAAATAAGTAGAGACTGTTGGCAAATTTAATCAAAAAACAAGTCCCTATGGAGTCACTGGCTTCAAAGACTAAAATAACATAATGAACACCATCCTGTAAAATAAACTCATATGACTTCCTAACAAGCAAATGGTGCCATACCACGACACCTACATGGAATTTTGAAAAAAAAATATGTCTCTATTCCCAATACCTTCCTATGGGAAACTTACTAGATAAGACTTTTGAACATAACAACACAAGAATTGTTATCTTCAAATAAAGGCCTCCTCCTCCCCTTCAGCCTTGCCTCTCCATCTCCAAAATTGGTGTCTTTACCAATCTTATGTGTCACTTATTGTAAATAGCAGCAAATACTAAAGTTCCTATAGCCTAGGACCTCATAATCCGGAAATCCAGTCAGTACAGAATTCTTAAAAAAATAGTTTCAAACCCCTGGCTATCAGATATCACATACTACTCTGGTACACAGAAGTAGAGACTGGTGACAAATTTACCAAAACCAAGTCCCTGTGGAGTCACTGGTTTCAAAGACTAAAAAAAAAACAGTGAACACCATCACTAAAATAAAATCAGATGACTTCCTAACCAGCAAATGGCGCCATACTATGACACCTACACAGAATTTTGAAAAAAGCAGACCTCTTTATTCCCAATACCTTTTAAGGTTATTGGTCTGTGGTATTTCTCCAAAACAAACATGATACCATCTCAGACCACACAATTTTTCCTTGAGAGAGAGGAGCAATAACATAAGCATTACATCTCTCTTTATTGCCCTGACCAAATCCAGCAAAAGGGACCTACCCTAAGTAATTCCACTTCACATGAAGCACCAATATCCAAGGAGGGCCCAGCAACTGAACCAAACAAACCACTTCTGACCAGACATCTCCATTGGAAATTAGATGAACATAATGGAAATGACACAGTGATATGATAGCAATCTCACCATATTACCAATGTAACTATAATGATTTGAGGTACATCTAACTTCAATGTAACAGAATAACATATAAAATATAGTAAAAGAATCTAGATAAAATCTCCATGATTATACACAGCCAATCAAAATCAAATGAGAGTACAACATTAACATGAAATGTGTGCAAGTATAAAACAAAATTGAAAACTATACCAAAAAATGTCCAACTTTTTTACAATAAACAGGAAAACACAGAATTAATTCACCCAGAAGTGTATACCCCTTTACAAGCACTTTTTTTTTACAAAATGTATTGATTCTATAGTACAACACATGATAGCTACGCATTGGAAAACGTACAAGGTCTGGATATCCAAAGTCTACACAATTTATCATCACACAAAAGCTCTCAAAATCTGCTTCAGTCCTGGTTCTTTATCTAAACCTATGGCACCACTACAGGCATTGGCTTTAAGCCCAATATACATATGAGTCTCCAACCATTTGTAAAACAGCTCTTGGTATATTAGGTGAGTAAATAATGCAACTTCTATTATATTTGTCAGATAGTGGGTACATGAAGAATTTAGAAAAAAAGATAGCGAGCTATGGGAAACTTACTAGATAAGACTTTTGAACATAACAACACAAGAATTGCTATCTTCAAATAAAGGCCTCCTCCTCCCCTTCAGCCTTTCCTCTCCATCTCCAAAATTGGTGTCTTTACCAATTCTTTGCGTTACTTATTATAAAAATCAGCAGACAGTAAAGTTCCCATAGCCTAAGACCTCATCATCCAGGAAACCAGTCAGTCCAGAATTCTTAAAAAAATAGTTTCCAATCCCTGCCTATGAGATATCACATACTACTCTGGGACAAATAAGTAGAGACTGGTGGCAAATGTAATCAAAAAACAAGTCCCTACAGAGTCACTGGCTTCAAAGACTAAAATAACATAATGAACACCATCATGTAAAATAAACTCATATGACTTCCTAACAAGCAAATGGTGCCATACCACGACACCTACATGGAATTTTGAAAAAAAAAATATGTCTCTATTCCCAATACCTTCCTATGGGAAACTTACTAGATAAGACTTTTGAACATAACAACACAAGAATTGTTATCTTCAAATAAAGGCCTCCTCCTCCCCTTTAGCCTTGCCTCTCCATCTCCAAAATTGGTGTCTTTACCAATCTTATGTGTCACTTATTGTAAATAGCAGCAAATACTAAAGTTCCTATAGCCTAGGACCTCATAATCCGGAAATCCAGTCAGTACAGAATTCTTAAAAAAATTGTTTCAAACCCCTGGCTATCAGATATCACATACTACTCTGGTACACCGAAGTAGAGACTGGTGACAAATTTACCGAAACCAAGTCCCTGTGGAGTCACTGGTTTCAAAGACTAAAAAAACACAGTGAACACCATCACTAAAATCAAATCAGATGACTTCCTAACCAGCAAATGGTGCCATACTATGACACCTACACAGAATTTTGAAAAAAGCAGACCTCTTTATTCCCAATACCTTTCAAGGTTATTGGTCTGTGGTATTTCTCCAAAACAAACCTGATACCATCTCAGACCACAAAATTTTACCTTGAGAGAGAGAGGAGCAATAACATAAGCATTACATCTCTCTTTATTGCCCTGTTCAAATCCAGCTAAAGGGACCTACCCTAAGTTATTCCACTTCACATGAAGCACCAATATCCAAGGAGGGCCCAGCAACTGAACCAAACAAACCACTTCTGACCGGACATCTCCATTGGAAATTAGATGAACATAATGGAAATGACACAGTGATATTATAGCAATCTCACCATATTACCAATGTAACTATAATGATTTGAGGTACATCTAACTTCAATGTAACAGAATAACATATAAAATATAGTAAAAGAATCTAGATAAAATCTCCATTATTATACACAGCCAATCAAAATCAAATGAGAGTACAACATTAACATGAAATGTGTGCAAGTATAAAACAAAATTGAAAACTATACCAAAAAAATCCCAACTTTTTTACAATAAACAGGAAAACACTGAATTAATTGACCCAGAAGTGTATACCCCTTTACAAGCACTTTTTTTTTTACAAAATGTATTGATTCTATAGTACAACACATGATAGCTACGCATTGGAAAACGTACAAGGTCTGGATATCCTAAGTCTACACAATTTATCATCACACAAAAGCTCTCAAAATCTGCTTCAGTCCTGGTTCTTTATCTAAACCTATGGCACCACTACAGGCATTGGCTTTAAGCCCAATATACATATGAGTCTCCAACCATTTGTAAAACAGCTCTTGGAATATTAGGTGAGTAAATAATGCTACTTCTATTATATTTGTCAGATAGTGGGTACATGAAGAAATTGGAAAAAAAGATAGCGAGCTATGGGAAACTTACTAGATAAGACTTTTGAACATAACAACACAAGAATTGTTATCTTCAAATAAAGGCCTCCTCCTCCCCTTCAGCCTTTCCTCTCCATCTCCAAAATTGGTGTCTTTACCAATTCTTTGCGTTACTTATTATAAAAATCAGCAGACAGTAAAGTTCCCATAGCCTAAGACCTCATCATCCAGGAAACCAGTCAGTCCAGAATTCTTAAAAAAATAGTTTCAAATCCCTGCCTATGAGATATCACATACTACTCTGGGACAAATAAGTAGAGGCTGGTGGCAAATTTAATAAAAAAACAAGTCCCTATGGAGTCACTGGCTTCAAAGACTAAAATAACATAATGAACACCATCATGTAAAATAAACTCATATGACTTCCTAACAAGCAAATGGTGCCATACCACGACACCTACATGGAATTTTGAAAAAAAAAAATGTCTCTATTCCCAATACCTTCCTATGGGAAACTTACTAGATAAGACTTTTGAACATAACAACACAAGAATTGTTATTTTCAAATAAAGGCCTCCTCCTCCCCTTTAGCCTTGCCTCTCCATCTCCAAAATTGGTGTCTTTACCAATCTTATGTGTCACTTATTGTAAATAGCAGCAAATACTAAAGTTCCTATAGCCTAGGACCTCATAATCCGGAAATCCAGTCAGTACAGAATTCTTAAAAAAATAGTTTCAAACCCCTGGCTATCAGATATCACATACTACTCTGGTACACAGAAGTAGAGACTGGTGACAAATTTACCAAAACCAAGTCCCTGTGGAGTCACTGATTTCAAAGACTAAAAAAACACAGTGAACACCATCAGTAAAATCAAATCAGATGACTTCCTAACCAGCAAATGGCGCCATACTATGACACCTACACAGAATTTTGAAAAAAGCAGACCTCTTTATTCCCAATACCTTTCAAGGTTATTGGTCTGTGGTATTTCTCCAAAACAAACATGATACCATCTCAGACCACACAATTTTACCTTGAGAGAGAGGAGCAATAACATAAGCATTACATCTCTCTTTATTGCCCTGACCAAATCCAGCTAAAGGGACCTACCCTAAGTTATTCCACTTCACATGAAGCACCAATATCCAAGGAGGGCCCAGCAACTGAACCAAACAAACCACTTCTGACCAGACATCTCCATTGGAAATTAGATGAACATAATGGAAATGACACAGTGATATGATAGCAATCTCACCATATTACCAATGTAACTATAATGATTTGAGGTACATCTAACTTCAATGTAACAGAATAACATATAAAATATAGTAAAATAATCTAGATAAAATCTCCATGATTATACACAGCCAATCAAAATCAAATGAGAGTACAACTTTAACATGAAATGTGTGCAAGTATAAAACAAAATTGAAAACTATACCAAAAAATCCCAACTTTTTTACAATAAACAGGAAAACACAGAATAAATTCACCCCGAAGTGTATACCCCTTTACAAGCACTTTTTTTTTACAAAATGTATTGATTCTATAGTGCAACACATGATAGCTATGCATTGGAAAACATACAAGGTCTGGATATCCTAAGTCTACACAATTTATCATCACACAAAAGCTCTCAAAATCTGCTTCAGTCCTGGTTCTTTATCAAAACCTATGGCACCACTACAGGCATTGGCTTTAAGCCCAATATACATATGAGTCTCCAACCATTTGTAAAACAGCTCTTGGAATATTAGGTGGGTAAATTATGCTACTTCTATTATATTTGTCAGATAGTGGGTACATGAAGAAATTGGAAAAAAAGATAGCGAGCTATGGGAAACTTACTAGATAAGACTTTTGAACATAACACCACAAGAATTGTTATCTTCAAATAAAGGCCTCCTCCTCCCCTTCAGCCTTTCCTCTCCATCTCCAAAATTGGTGTCTTTACCAATTCTTTGCGTTACTTATTATAAAAATCAGCAGACAGTAAAGTTCCCATAGCCTAAGACCTCATCATCCAGGAAACCAGTCAGTCCAGAATTCTTATAAAAATAGTTTCAAATCCCTGCCTATGAGATATCACATACTACTCTGGGACAAATAAGTAGAGACTGGTGGCAAATTTAATCAAAAAACAAGTCCCTATGGAGTCACTGGCTTCAAAGACTAAAATAACATAATGAACACCATCATTAACTATTTCATAACTCTATAGGTAGAAAATGTATCGATTCTCTAGTAACACAGATGATAGCTACACATTGGAAAACAAACAAGCCCTGGATATCCTAAATCTACACAATTTATCATCACACAAAAGCTCTACTTATCTGCTTCAGTCCTGGCTCTTTATCTCTAAACCCATGGCACCACTACAGGAATTGGCTTTTAGTACAATATACATATGAGTCTCCAAACATTTGTAAAACAGCTCTTGGAATATTAGGTGAGTAAATAATGCTTTTTCTATTATATTATTTAGATAGTGGGTAATTAAAGAATTTGGACAAAAAGATAGCGAGCTATCAAAAACCTTTGTTAGGGCCTATTCACATCACCGTTCATTTCCGTGCCGGGGTTCCATCGGAGGGTTCCGTCGGGTGAACCCCGCAACGGAAAGTGAAACTGACAGCACAGCTTCCGTTTCACTTTCCGTTGCGGGGTTCACCCGACGGAACCCTCTGACGGAACCCCGGAACGGAAATGAACGGTGATGTGAACAGGCCCTTAATAAGACTTTTGAACATAACAACACAAGTATTGTTATGTTCAAATAAAGGCCTCCTCCTCCCCTTCAGCCTTGCCTCTCCATCTCCACAATTGGTGTCTTTACAAATGTTTCGTGCCACTTATTGTAAATAGTAGAAAATAGTAGAAAATAGTAACGTTCCCATAGTACAGTGGTACTCAGAAGTAGTCTGGTCGCAAATTTACTAAAACCAAGTAACTGTTGATTCACTGGATTGAAAGACTAAAAGAAACTTACTGAACACCATCACATAAAATAAACTCATATGACTTCCTAACCAGCAAATGGTGCCATACCACGACAGCTACATGGTATTTTGAAAAAAGAAGATATCTGTAAAGGGAATTGTTTTATATATTTATATCTATGTACATGTAGTATAGATATATATATATATATATGTATTTGTCACTCCAGAAAGGTATCATCTAATCAGACACCCTGGATGTAAAACAAACAATGAACTAATCCAGGAAGCAGGAAGTTCCAACTGCCCTTCCATCCCCCTACTAGATAATGGAATTCCATGAGGCCCAGGCTCCCTCCCTTTCACGTGCATGAGCCTGTGAGGTCACACAGATGTGCACGGGGGGTGGGGGTTTAAAAGGACAAACAGTCTCAAAGTTCTCGCTCTTGTTCCTGCTCCCTGGCTCCACTAAGGGTCTCCTCTTCCCTCCTGGCCTGCTCTTGCCTCATGGCCCTTCCTGAGAGACCACACCAACTTGTACCACATGAAGCGCTAGTTAGTGTATAAGTGATTAAACATTGTTCTAATTTTTTTAATTTTTTTCACGAGTCAGGAAATATTATAAATTAGATTCTAATTTATAACATTTCCCAGTGCTGGTCACTAGATGGAGCAATTCCCAAAATTGAAGCATTGGCATGTGGTAAAGCAACCACATTGCTTTATGCTGCAAAATTTGAGAATACTCACTCGCTCTAGTGAGCTCACAGAATCCCCCCTCTTTTATCCTGGCTAGTGCCAGGAGAAAGGAGGGGATTGAACGGTCAAACCTCCAACACTGTGTGTCGCCATTTTTTGAGCTAACACACAGTGTAGTAGGTTTACATACAGTAGTAATCACGCACTAAAACACCTGCATACACAGACCTAACTTACCTGCTCCTGCCGCCGCCGCTCCCTCTGGTCCGTCCGCTCCGTCTGCTCCCTCCGCTCCAAGTGCACAAGTCCGGAAGCCGCGACCGGAAGTAGTAATCTTACTGTCCGGCCGCGGCTTCCGGTCCACAAGAAAATGGCGCCGGACATCTTTTGGCCGAAAACCTTCAATTTGGACTGTGTGGCATGCGCCGCTCCCACACAGACGGCGTACAGCATAGTGGATGGAACGGGCCCTGTTCGCATTCACTATGGGGCTGTATGTGCCGTATTCCATGTCTGTATGTGTCGTTAATCGACACATACAGAGATGGAAAAAAAAAATGGCTGCACCCATAGACAAGAAAAAGTTACAAAATAAAAAAAAGTAAAACACAAACACACAAATAAATAAAACATTTTTTAATAAAACATTAAAAGCAAATTGATATAAAAAAAAATTTTTTCGCGACACTCGTCCTTTAAAAGGATATTCTCATCTTAGATATTTATGGCATATCCAGAGTATGTGTCTCATGGATGTGGATAATAGCTGTAGGACCCGCACTTATTTTGAGGATGGGAGATCCCTGATAGCATACCTGTCGCCTAATATATGTCATAAATATACAAATAAACCATCATCCATTTCTCAAACAGAATTGTTGTCATTATTAAGTCTTTTCAAACAGTAAATTTGCAATAGCCTAGAATCAAAACTCAGTAATTCTGTTAATCCATAATTGAAACAGGCTAAAAAAAAAAATTCAAACAACTTGCATAGGTATAACAAAATAAATGTAGCAACACTCACCTTACCAATAAAATTGAAAAAATATAATAATACTCACCTTACCAATAATAAAAAAAACAGTAATCCAAATTTTTTTGATCCCCTTTTCTCCCATGCTAGCGTGTCCCTGGTTGCCTGCTACTCCCTGTTCTTCTGACCTCAGCAATGATGTGTCGACACGACATGTGACCGCTGTAGTCAATTACTGGCTGTAGTGGTGATATGTCCACACCACTGGGTTTACCTTTGCAGTCAGTGATTGTCTGCAGCAGCCACATGTCTTGTCAACACATTAATGACACGAGCGCTGTGTGCGTAGTTTTTCACGTCCGAGGTGCATCCGTGCTCTGCGCTGTGGGACGTGATGTCACGCATCCCCCATAGATTAGGCCTGATTCACATGAATGTGATAAACGTCCGTGTGTCGGCCGTTGAAACAACGGCCGTCACACGGACCTATATAATTCAATGTGGCCGTTCACACGTCAGTTGTTTCAACAGACCATGTGAAGGGTCAGTGAGAAAATAGGACATGTCCTATTTTTTCACGCTTCACGCATCCCTCCATAGGCTCTAATCTATGGGGGATGCGTGACATCGCATCCCGCACCGCAGAACTGTAGTTTTTCACGTCCGAGATGCGCATTGCTCGTGTGAATAATGCCTTAGAGTCTATGGAGGGATGCGTGAAGTGTGAAAAAATAGGTCATGTCCTATTTTCTCATGGACCCTTACCACGGTCCGTTTAAACAACTGACGTGTGAACGGCCACATTGAATTATATAGGTCCGTGTGACGGCCATTGTTTTAACGGCCGACACACGGACGTTTATCACGTTCGTGTGAATAAGGCCTAAAGCTAAACAGATATCAGCGGGGGACAATGAAAGTGTCGGAACAGGAGTGGCAGGGTATTGGTAAGGTGAGTATTACTTCTTTTGTTATTGTAAACACATGTAAGCTATTTGGAAAAATTGTCATTGGGTTGGACGACCACATTATTATTACAGTGTAACCTCTACATTGTTACATGTAATGGTTGTTTACCTATCATAATTACTGGCATATCTCTAGGACATGCCAACAAATATAATGTCTGACCGCCTAAACTAATACTGATCAAGAGATGCCAGACATAGCGGAAGGAGCAGCGTCAATCCAACCAGTGCCGATACAGCATTATTCTCTTCACAGGCGGCAGTCCTAGCAGTCACACCGGCACTAAGTACATCTTCACGACATGATGTAGCAATATCAATCAATCCTGATACGTTGTTTTTTTTTTACTTTTCATCGAACACAGAATAATTGAGGGAACAAGGATTTGTTGACTTAAAACTCAAAGGAAGTAGATTAAAGGGAATGTGTTGCCAGAAAAAAATTAAATTAAATTAAATTAAACATTTAGTGTGTGGGTGATTAAACATTGTTCAAATTTTTTTTATTTTTTTCGCGAGTCAGGAAATATTATAAATTTTTTCTAATTTATAATACTACCCATTTTTGGTCACTAGATGGAGCTAGTTCCCAAAATTGCAGCATTGCAACATTGGGTTAAAAGCCCTCGCTCTAGTGAGCTCTCAGCATCCCCCCCTCCTTTATCCTGGCTAGTGCCGGGATAAACGAGGGGTTTGAAAGGTTTAACCTCCTACACTGTGTGTCGCCATTTTTTGAGGTAACCCACAGTGTAGTAGGTTTACATACAGTAGTAAACACACACAAACACTAACATACATTGAAATCTCTTACCTGCTCCTGCCGCCGCGGCTCCCTCCGGCCCGTCCACTCCCTTTGCTGTTCCATGTGCACAAGTCCGGAAGCCGCGACCGTAAGTAGTAATATTACTGTCCGGCCGCGACTTCCGGTCCACAGGAAAATGGCGCCGGACGGCGCCAATTTCGAATAGGACTGTGTGGGAGCGGCGCATGCGCAGTTCCCACACAGACGCCGTACACGGCAGTCAATGGGACGGGAGCCGTTCGCAGTCCCTATGGGACTGTGGCTGCCGTATTCCATGTCTGTGTGTGTCGTTAATCGACACACACAGAAATGGAACAAAAAATGGCAGCCCCCATAGGGAAGAAAAAGTGTAAAAATAAGAAACAGTAAAACACAAACACACAAATGAATATAAACGTTTTTATTAAAGCACTAACATCTTTAACATATAAAAAATTTATTTGTGATGACACTGTTCCTTTAAGGTTATTCTGTTCTTTTTGTAGCTGCTATATGGAGCAAAATTTCAATACGATGTATATTACAAAGTAACTTTAATTTATATTATTACAAAATTCATTTAGCTGGGCGGTATTACAGCACTTCCTTGTGGCTTTATTTGGGCATTTTGAGTTGGTTTTACTCTAGAAATGTAAGGCCTTACTATAAAGTGCCCATTTTTGGCCTTCTATAGCAGTATCATTTTGGCATGGGATGGTGATATTATTTGATTTCTGAGTTGAGGTGTTACAAAATGCAGTCCTAGTAAGTGACTAGGACACTGCTGCTTGGTTACTGAATGGCAGTATTAGTTGAAGTGGTTCTGTACTAATGCTAAATAAATGTTAAAAAGTGTCAGCACCTAAAGTGATAAGTAATATACAATGTATTAAAATTCTGCCTCTGTAAATAGATACTCTACTGAGATACCAATGAGCTACAAGCATCTTCTTTCTAGGGAATGGTGGGTGGTATCAGAGACTACACCCCAGTGATGAAAACCTCTGATATGTCTACATATAGGTTTTCTATACTGGACGTGTTGTTTAAAGGGGTTGTCTTATGAAGACATGTATATGAAGAAGATATAGAAGGTGATTAGACGCTCAGGAACCCCCAGTCTATGAGCCAAAATGGAGAGACAATATGTTAAAGCGGTTCCTGTTCTGGAGGACTGGAGTCATCTATACATAACATAAATAGCCATTCATTTGACTTGTCACTATGTAATATTACATTTCCCTTCCTCCTTTCTCGTCTCTGATGGGACAATCCTTTAATGAACTTGTGTTGGCTGATGTTCTTCTCTCTTACATGCAGTTGAGGATCGCAGTTATAAATGATTTCTACTTTTCAGTTTTACGCTACAGTACATTTACATAAAAAGGTTTTTCCATTGATGTTTTACTAAATTACATTTCTAGATTATATACAAATGGACTGGCCATTTCCAATTATACCATAGACTGGCCAAATAAAGAGATATAAAGGGCATCATCACAATGCAGACCAGGCATATCATAATGATTATAATATTGATCATGTGAAGGGAAAGGCACAGTAAAACAATAAATATAAAAACATTAAAGGGGCTGTCTGGGCATGGGACGGTTTTCCATACTGATGACCTATCCACAAGATAGGTTATCAGTATGTGATGGGTGGGGGACCGACACCCAGACCCCGAACCAGGCATCGGATGTTATGCAGTTTCCGGTGTTGGAAGCAGATGGCTTGTACACTGTATTGCAGCTGTGCTATAGTACTGCAGCTCTGCTCCTATTCACTTGAATAAGAGCAGAGCTGCAGTTCTGCAGCATGGCCGTTATCCTGTGAATGAAGCCATCTGCTTCTGGCACTGACCACTGCATAACTTCCAGAGGCAGCCAAAACAGCTGATCGTTGTGGGGTCTGGGTGTTGGGCCCCCGCCGATCATATGCTGATAACCAATCTTGTGGATAGGTCGTTAGTATAAAAAAATGCATACGGACAACTCCTTTAAATCCAGTGACTTACGGCTGAGGTGGTTCGCTTTACTTTTCATTTTTGTCAGGGCTAGACCATTGTGAAGTGTTCTTACAGCTACGACTTTACTCTTCAGCAAATGAAAGTCTCGGCTCTAGCAGGGCACAAAAAAATAAATTTTTTAGATGCCATAGTAACCCAGTTGCATTACCATGGTATACATTGTCTACCACATTGCCTACCAGCTGCCACATAAAAAGTGGCTGTTAACCCCATAAACAGTGTCAGCCCTGCTGCTACTTTAAAAAAAAAAAATGGCCAGCTGGGCCGATGCATAGTGCCAGCCATGGTGCTCAAATGCTGTGAAACAAAAATATCATGCCATTTCCTAACAGCATTGTCTGGCCTAATTCTACCTTAATTTCATGATTTGCACACAGATTCATGGCGCTGAGGTTCATACATTGGTGTAACTATAGCCGTAACAGCCATAGCAGCTGCAATAGGGCCCAGAGGTCTAGAGGGCTCAATCAGGTGCAAGAACATTGTTCCTTTTTGTGGAGATTACAAAGTTGGTGGCTTTCTGCTATCTAGCACCACTATGTGGGTTCTCTGATATACGGGACTATTATCCATTTCTTCAAGTCTCGCTACTTATGCTGCTTTGTTCGCTCTCAGCCATATCCATCACTCAGCTGAACTGACGGTTTGGCTGAGAGTGGGTCCTGTGTGTCTCTAACAACTTAGATGTGATCAACACCCGCTCTTAGCTGAGCCATCATTTCAGCTGAGTGACAGATTTGGGTGTTAGTGAATGATGCAGCTTCTAAGTATAGAGGATATATGAAGGCCGCATCTGAAAAATTATAGAACCTTTTTTTAATAAAAGTCAATATAAAATAACAGCTAAAACATACATTTAATAAAAATAAATAAAGTTGCAACACAAGGATGTCACAAGAGGGAGCAAACTGAATACAGATTTATACAAGCTCACTGGGCAATGTAAAGTGGAGCAGTTGTCCATAGTAACCAATGAGGTCATTGCTTTCATTTTATAAAGAGCCACTGAGAAATGGCAGCTGGAATTTGATTGGTTGCCATGGGCAACTGCTTCACATTTCCCTTGCACTAGTCTTAATAAATCTCAGTGATCCTGTATAAATCATTACTCACTTTGCTCCCTCTAATTATAAATGATCTCCGAATTTTATCTCTGGCGGTTCTGCGGTGGTCTTTCCCTATTGAAGATGAGCAGTCAGTGACCGGCATTATAACCATAACATTTCTGTTTTTATATGAAAATGAAAGTAGAGCAATGAGGGTGATAAAAAACATGTTTAAAAAAAAAAAGGTTTTGTTTTTATTTCTGAAAAAAGACATACAAAATATGAGCTATAGGGAATCACATGAGACCTTATAAATGTTTTCTTTTCCTGTGAAGGACATTTAAGGGAGATTAATTTGATATGTGTTTGATTGGTGGGAGTCTGACCAATGGGACCCCACTGGTCCCTAGGATGGAGCATGCTCAGCTGTTGCCGTTTCTCCCATAGACATTAATGGAGGGTGACTTCCCATGCTTGGCCACTTTTACACTGGATGACGGGGTCTGGAATATTTAGTAGTGAAATGAGGGCACTTACCTCTGTACCAACACTTTTAGTAGACATGCTGGTGTCTGGGTGGCATCTGTATTCACCTTACAGTCCAGAAACAGGGTAGAGTGAGAAACAGCATCATCTCCATACAATTCGTGGGGCCACAGCACTGGTCGTGCAATGGTCTTCAAGCGGTCTGTAGGGTGGCAGTTGAACTGACCAGTGCTGCAGCATAACAGTTGTCATAGCAACTGAGCCCAACTCTGCCAACAAACAGTGGAATGTACCACTACAAAAACAGGTAAGAGTCACCAAAATGAAAAATATGATATAGAAAGGCAGCCATACAATTAAAAACATGAAAAAGTGAAAGTTCTGCGTCTCACTGCTGTCTTCTCTTTTTTTTTTAAGCATATTGCTGCAGTTTACCTGCTCTTTTATTTTATCCACCCATCTATGGTTCAGTCCGTTGTTTGATTACCGACGAGTTGCTTTAAAATAAAAAATTGTACCTATAAAAGTATAATTAAAGGGCAAGTTACGATTTATTTTTCAAGACTGTTTTTAAAAACGCAATAGTTACTTATGCTGTTTACATGTAATGAAATTGCTGCAGATTTTCCTTCTGGATTTGTGGGCGGAAAATCTGCAGAGTATTACAGTAGCAGCAAAGTGGATGAGATTCAACAAATCTCATCTACATGCTGCAGAAAATGTATGTGCAGAAATTGAACTGCGGTGCAGAATTTTTAATCTGCAACATGTCAATTTATGCTGCATAATGGTTGCGCATTTGTTTCAGATTTCTCCATTGAGTTCAATGAGAAAGGAAAAATCTGCAGCAAATGATCAGTGTCGGGAGTTTCCCTGCAGAAAAGCTGAGACGTCGCAGGAAAAATAACAAGCAAGAAAAAGGATTTTTTTTTACTCTAAAATAAAAACAAAACAGACTTCTCCCCCTGGCGCTCTAGTAGCAATGCCTCACTGCTCTCCTGGGTTCTTCTCTGTACAGCCAGCCTCCTGGGATGACAGGAGTAGGTGAGTATGGACTTTTTTTTTTAATCCCCTATTCCCCCCTGATCTTCTCTGCAGCGGCAAATCTGGTCAAAAATCTGCACCAAATCAAACACGATTTGGAGTGGATTTACAGTATCTAAATCGGATTTACTGCATTGTTTTCCGCAGCAAATCCAACCTGTGTAAACTTACTATAAAAATGGACAATATACAATCAACTGTCTGATGAGAGTAATAATTAATTAATAATTTTATCATACTTTGTCAACTACACCCAAAGTTATGGTAAATATTTTAGTAGAGAATGTCCTAAATTCAACATAATGTAAAACACTAAATAAAGAATGTATTCACTTGTGGACTCACAAGATTGTCCAAATAAAAGATATACAATGCATATGGTTGTATGGTTTATACAACATTTATTTGCAAATAACAGCTCAGGTGTGACTTGTGTGTTCAGTGCGGATATGGAAACAATAATCTCAAGAATATTTTCTCTTAGACTATCACTATAAATACTTCCAATCATGGACATGGATTGTAATGGGGCCATATTAAAAATTCTACTACTCGTAGATGGTCGTTCTGTAACACTGGGCTTACTCGAGTAGCGCCCCATCAAAACAAATACAATCGCAGACCAAATGACCGTTGGACAATTATCTTTACTGAACACACAACTATTATTACAATGGCCCATTAGCTTATTTGGTTACAACACTTAAAGTGGTACGGTGGCTCAAACAATACTATACTGCTCATATATAAATAAATATATATATATATATATATATATATATATATATATATATATATATATATGTCAAAAAATCAGCAGCAACTCCAATAGTAAGGGTGAAAAAAGTGGGTACTTTTATTGCCCGTGCAACGTTTCAGCTCCGTTCACTGGAGCCTTTCTCAAGCCTGATAGGATGTCCAGGTCCTATATATATATATACAGTGAAGGAAATAAGTATTTGATCCCTTGCTGATTTTGTAAGTTTGCCCACTGTCAAAGACATGAACAGTCTAGAATTTTTAGGCTAGGTTAATTTTACCAGTTAGAGATAGATTACCTAAAAAAAAAACAGAAAATCACATAGTCAAAATTATATATATTTATTTGCATTGTGCACAGAGAAATAAGTATTTGATCCCTTTGAAAAACAAGACTTAATACTTGGTGGCAAAACCCTTGTTGGCAAGCACAGCAGTCAGACATTTTTTGTAGTTGATGATGAGGTTTGCACACATGTTAGATGGCATTTTGTCCCACTCCTCTTTGCAGATCATCCGTAAATCATTAAGATTTCAAGGCTGTCGCTTGGCAACTCGGATCTTCAGCTCCCTCCATAAGTTTTCGATGGGATTAAGGTCTGGAGACTGGCTAGGCCACTCCATGACCTTAATGTGCTTCTTTTGAGCCACTCCTTTGTTGCCTTGGCTGTATGTTTTGGGTCATTGTCGTGCTGGAAGACCCAGCCACGAGCCATTTTTAATGTCCTGGTGGGGGGAAGGAGGTTGTCACTCAGGATTTGACGGTGCATGGCTCCATCCATTCTCCCATTGATGCGGTGAAGTAGTTCTGTGCCCTTAGCAGAGAAACACTCCCAAAACATAATGTTTCCACCTCCATGCTTGACAGTGGGGACGGTGTTCTTTGGGTCATAGGCAGCATTTCTCTTCTTCCAAACACGGCGAGTTGAGTTAATGCCAAAGAGCTAAATTTTAGTCTCATTTGACCATAGCACCTTCTCCCAATCACTTTCAGAATCATCCAGATGTTCATTTGCAAACTTCAGACGGGCCTGTACATGTGCCTTCTTGAGCAGGGGGACCTTGCTGGCACTGCAGTATTTGAATCCATTACGGCGTAATGTGTTACCAATGGTTTTCTTGGTGACTGTGGTCCCAGCTGCCTTGAGATCATTAACAAGTTCCCCCCGTGTAGTTTTCAGCTGAGCTCTCACCTTCCTCAGGATCAAGGATACCCCAAGAGGTGAGATTTTGCATGGAGCCCCAGATCGATGTCGATTGACAGTCATTTTGTATGTCTTCCATTTTCTTACTATTGCACCAACAGTTGTCTCCTTCTCAACCAGCGTCTTACTTATGGTTTTGTAGCCCATTCCAGCCTTGTGCAGGTCTATGATCTTGTCCCTGACATCCTTAGAAAGCTCTTTGGTCTTGCCCATGTTGTAGAGGTTAGAGTCAGACTGATTAATTGAGTCTGTGGACAGGAGTCTTTTATACAGGTGACCATTTAAGACAGCTGTCTTTAATGCAGGCACCAAGTTGATTTGGAGCGTGTAACTGGTCTGGAGGAGGCTGAACTCTTAATGGTTGGTAGGGGATCAAATACTTATTTCTCTGTGCACAATGCAAATAAATATATATAATTTTGACAATGTGATTTTCTGTTTTTTTTTAAATATTATCTATCTCTCACTGGTAAAATTAACCTAGCCTAAAAATTCTAGACTGTTCATAACTTTGACAGTGGGCAAACTTACAAAATCAGCAAGGGACCAAATACTTATTTCCTTCACTGTATATGTATATATATATATATATATATATATATATATATATATATATATATATATACATATATATGTATATATATGTGTATATATATATATATATATATATATAGATATATATATATATATATATATATATATATATATATATATATATATATATTGTAAAGGATCTGCCAGGCACAACTTCTGTGTATACGCCCATAGGTAAACAGTCTGCACCTGAGTCTATGTCTCTGAGACTGACTCCAGCTTCCACCACTCAGGATGGCAGGCTTAGGAGTGGGAGAGCCTATCGCAGCCTGGCCAGACGGAGCTAGCTCCCGCCCTCTGTCTATTTATACCTGCCTTTCCTGTTCCTCCTTTGCTTGTGATTCTTCTCGTGTGGTTTCCTGGCCCAGCTACAGCTTCTGACTATTTGATCCTGCTCCATACTGACCCTGGCTTTCTGACTACTCTCTTGCTCTGCGTTTGGTTCCTCGTGCACTCCTGGTTTGACTCGACTCGTTCACCACTCTTGTTGCTCACGGTGTTGCCGTGGGCAACTGCCCCATTTCCCTTTGCTTTGTGTTCCCTTGTCTGTTTGTCTCTTGCACTTACTGAGCGTAGGGACCGCCGCCCAGTTGTACCCCATCGCCTAGGGCGGGTCGTTGCAAGCAGGCAGGGACAGAGTGGCGGGTAGATTAGGGCTTACTTGTCCGTTTCCCTACCCCCGTCATTACATAATCACAAGCCCATTACCTAGTCTACCCTGGTCCCTGACACTACTATGGACCCCCTTGAGACCCTGGCCCAGAAAATGCAGGGTCTCTCCATACAGGACCAGGCCCTGGCTCAGAGGGTCAACCAGCCTGACGCTACCATGGTAGTGCCCCTCACCTCTTGAACCCCACCTCAAGTTGCCTGACCGGTTCTCAGTGGACCGGAGGACTTTTCTCTCCTTTCGGGAGAGTTGTAGGCTCTACTTTCGTTTAAAGCCTCACTCCTCAGGTTCTGAGAGCCAGCGGGTGGGTATTATTATGTCCCGGCTCCAGGAAGGGCCCCAAGAGTGGGCCTTCTCCTTGGCTCCTGACGCCCCTGAACTTTCCTCCGTTGATCGTTTCTTTTCTGCTCTCGTACTCATTTATGACGAGACTGACAGGACTGCCTTTGCTGAGAGTCAGCTGGTGACCTTACATCAGGGTAAGAGACCTGTTGAGGAGTATTGTTCTGACTTTAGGAAGTGGTGCGTAGCTTCTCGGTGGAATGACCCTGCCTTAAGGTGCCAGTTTAGTTTGGGTCTGTCGAACGCCCTGAAAGACCTGCTAGTTAGCTATCCCTCTTCTGACTCCCTAGACCAGGTTATGGCTTTAGCGGTACGACTTGACCGACGTCTCAGGGAACGACAACTTGAACGTTTTTGTGTTTTCCCCTCTGACTCCCCCATGATGCCTCCCGAGGTCCCGTTGCTTCGCTCTTCCATGGAAGACTCGGAGGTACCTATGCAACTCGGGGCCTCCGTGTCCCCCCAACAAGTTCCGCAGGAAGAATGGTCTCTGCTTCTATTGTGGGGATGACAAGCATCAAGTGAACACCTGCCCTATGTGTAAGAATAAGCAGCTGGAAAACTTCCGCGCCTAAGTGATCATCGGGGAGGTCACTTGGGCGCACAGGTATTTCCCGTAAATATGAAACGTAATAAAATCTTGCTTCCCTTTCAGGTCTCTTTTGGGGGTAGGTCTGCTACCGGCAGTGCCTTCGTGGATTCAGGGTCTTCTACTAATATCATGTCTGTGGAATTTGCCATGTCTCTAGCTATGCCTTTTTATTGATTTGCCTAAACCTGTCCCGGTAGTGGGTATCGACTCCACTCCTCTTGCTAATGGTTATTTTACACAGCATACCCCTGTTTTTGAACTCCTTGTTGGCTCCATGCATTTGGAGCAGTGCTCTGTACTGTTGATGCAGGGATTATTGTCCGATTTGGTTTTAGGCCTTCCCTGGTTGCAGTTGCATAATCCCACGTTTGAGTGGAATACTGGGGAGCTTACCAAATGGGGTAATGAATGCTTGACGTCATGTTTTTCTGTTAATTATATTTCTCCCCCTGAGGAGGTGAACACGCTACCTGAGTTTGTTCAGGACTTCGCTGATGTTTTGTCTAAGGAGGCCTCCGAAGTGTTACCTCCTCATAGAGAATACGATTGCGCTATCAAATTGGTACCAGGAGCTAAGCTCCCTAAGGGTAGGATATTTAATCTTTCTTGTCCCGAACGTGAAGCCATGAGAGAGTATATCCAGGGATGCCTGGCCAAGGGTTACATTCGCCCCTCTACTTCTCCGGTAGGTGCTGGCTTCTTCTTCGTAGGGAAGAAGGATGGTGGTCTTAGGCCATGCATTGACTACCGTAACTTGAATAAGGTCACTGTAAGGAACCAGTATCCCCTTCCTTTGATTCCTGATCTCTTTAATCAGGTTCAGGGGGCCCAATGGTTCTCTAAGTTTGATCTACGGGGGGCGTATAACCTTATCCGCATCAAAGAGGGGGATGAGTGGAAGACTGCGTTTAACACGCCCGAAGGTCATTTCGAATACCTCGTCATGCCCTTTGGGTTGTGTAATGCTCCTGCGGTCTTCCAGAATTTCATAAATGAGATTTTAAGAGATTACCTGGGGGTATTTCTTGTAGTGTACCTTGATGACATACTGGTGTTTTCCAAGGACCTGTCCTCCCACATTGAGCATGTCAGGAAGGTGCTCCAGGTCCTTCGGGAAAACAAACTGTTTGCGAAAACCGAAAAATGTGTGTTTGGGGTACAGGAGATACCATTTTTGGGTCAAATCCTCACTCCTCATGAATTCCGCATGGACCCCGCCAAGGTCCAGGCTGTGGCGGAATGGGTCCAACCTGCCTCCCTTAAGGCGTAACAGTGTTTCTTGGGGTTCACTAATTATTACAGGAGATTTATTGCTAACTTCTCGGTCATCGCTAAGCCTCTTACGGATCTCACTCGCAAAGGTGCTGATCTCCTCCACTGGCCACCTGAGGCTGTCCAGGCTTTTGAGGTCATTAAGAAGTGCTTTATCTCGGCCCCGGTGCTGGTTCAGCCCAACCAAATGGAGCCATTTATCGTGGAAGTTGACGCATCCGAGGTGGGAGTGGGGGCTGTCTTGTCCCAGGGTACCAGGTCCCTCACCCATCTCCGCCCCTGTGCCTACTTCTCCAGGAAGTTTCCGCCCACTGAGAGTAACTACGATATTGGCAACCGCAAACTTTTAGCCATTAAATGGGCATTTGAAGAGTGGCGCCACTTCCTGGAGGGGGCTAGGCACCAGGTAACGGTCCTTACCGACCACAAGAATCTGGTTTTCCTAGAATCTGCCCGGAGGCTAAACCCGAGACAAGCTCGATGGGCGCTATTTTTTACCAGATTCAACTTTTTGGTTACTTATAGGGCTGGGTCTAAAAATATTAAGGCCGATGCACTGTCGCGTAGCTTCATGGCCAGCCCTCCTTCGGAGGAAGATCCTGCTTGTATTTTGCCTCCTGGTATAATCATTTCTTCTATTGATTCTGATTTAGTCTCTGAAATTGCGGCTGATCAATTTCTCAGCTCCCGGGAACCTTCCTGAGGACAAGCTGTTTGTTCCCCTGCAATACCGGCTAAGGGCACTTAGGAAAATCATGACTCCGCACTATCTGGTCATCCAGGCCTCCTGGGTACCAAACACCTCATTGCCAGAAACTATTGGTGGCCTGGGTTGCCTAAAGACGTTAAGGCGTACGTCGCCGCTTGTGAGGTTTGTGCTAGGTCCAAGACTCCCAGGTCCCTACCAGTGGGCTTACTACGTTCTTTGCCCATTCCCCAGAGACCTTGGACCCATATCTCCATGGATTTTATCACCGATTTGCCTCCATCTCAAGGCAAGTCGGTGGTGTGTGTTGTAGTAGACCGCTTCAGTAAGATGTGCCACTTTGTGCCCCTCAAAAAACTACCCAATGCTAAGACGTTAGCTACCTTGTTTGTCAAACACATCCTGCGTCTCCATGGGGTCCCTGTCAATATTGTTTCGGACAGAGGGCTACAATTTGTTTCATTGTTTTGGAGAGCCTTCTGTAAAAAGTTGGAGATTAATCTGTCCTTCTCCTCTGCCTTCCATCCTGAAACTAATGGTCAAACTGAGAGGACTAATCAATCTCTAGAACAATATTTAAGGTGTTTTATCTCTGACTGTCAATATAATTTGGTCTCATTCATTCCCCTTGCCGAATTTTCCCTTAATAACCGGGTCAGTAACTCGTCAGGGGTCTCACCCTTTTTCTGTAATTTTGGGTTTAATCCACGGTTCTCCTCCGTCTCACCTGGTAGTTCCAACAATCCCGAGGTAGAGGTCGTTCATCGAGAACTGTGCACAGTCTGGGCCCAGGTTCAGAAGAACCTAGAGGCGTCCCAGAGCGTACAAAAAACTCAGGCTGATAGAAGACGTTCTGCTAACCCCTTGTTTATGGTCGGGGATCTGGTGTGGTTATCGTCTAGGAACTTGCGCCTTAAGGTCCCGTCCAAGAAGTTTGCTCCCCGGTTTATTGGGCCGTATAAGGTCATTGAAGTCCTCAATCCTGTCTCCTTCCGACTGGAGTTGCCCCCATCTTTTCGAATACACGACGTGTTTCATGCCTCCCTCCTTAAACGATGCTCCTCGTCCTTGGCTCCCTCGAGGAAACCTCCTGTTCCCGTTCTCACCCCTGAGGGGGTGGAATTCGAGGTGGCCAAGATTGTGGACAGCAAGATGGTCCAAGGCTCCCTCCAGTACCTGGTCCATTGGCGAGGATACGGGCCTGAGGAGAGGACTTGGGTACCCGCCCGGGATGTTCACGCTGGGGTATTGGTCAGGAGGTTCCACCTTCGTTTCCCCAATAAACCAGGTCCACTTAGAAAGGGTCCGGTGGCCCCTCATAAAAAGGGGGGGGTACTGTAAAGGATCTGCCAGGCACAACTTCTGTGTATACGCCCATAGGTAATCAGTCTGCACCTGAGTCTATGTCTCTGAGACTGACTCCAGCTTCCACCACTCAGGATGGCAGGCTGAGGAGTGGGAGAGCCTATCGCAGCCTGGCCAGACGGAGCTAGCTCCCGCCCTCTGTCTATTTATACCTGCCTTTCCTGTTCCTCCTTTGCTTGTGATTCTTCTCGTGTGGTTTCCTGGCCCAGCTACAGCTTCTGACTATTTGATCCTGCTCCATACTGACCCTGGCTTTCTGACTACTCTCCTGCTCTGCGTTTGGTACCTCGTGCACTCCTGGTTTGACTCGACTCGTTCACCACTCTTGTTGCTCACGTTGTTGCCGTGGGCAACTGCCCCATTTCCCTTTGCTTTGTGTTCCCTTGTCTGTTTGTCTCTTGCACTTACTGAGCGTACCGCCGACCAGTTGTACCCCGTCGCCTAGGGCGGGTCGTTGCAAGTAGGCAGGGACAGAGTGGCGGGTAGATTAGGGCTCACTTGTCCGTTTCCCTACCCCCGTCATTACATATATATATATATTGTAGCAGTGCAGCTAATGACAGTACAGAAACTGTCCGGTTTTAAGCGACCAGGGAATATGTACAGCAGAGAGGGTTTTCTCTGCTGTTGCTTGGGTATAAAACTCAGAATAGGGCCTGGTTTGCTGGAGTGTGAAGGAGAAGGGCGGGCTTCCACTTCATACAGACTGTCCGTGTCTTGGGCTGTCTGATGAGCCTACTAAGGCTTCTCCTGCGGCGGCTCTTTAACCCCTTCCCTCTTTGGCCACTTTTGATTTTCCTGACAGAGCCTCATTTTTCAAATCTGACATGTTTCACTTTATGTGGTAATAACTTCGGAATGCTTTTACCTATCCAAGCGATTCTGAGATTGTTTTCTTGTGACACATTGGACTTTATGTTACTGACAAAATTTGCTCGATACATTCAGTATTTAATTGTGAAAAACACCAAAATTTAGTGAAAAATTGCGAAAATTCAAAGTTTTTCTAAATTTTAATGTATCTGCTTGTAAGACAGGCAGTTATACCACACAAAATTGTTTCTAATTAACATCCCCCATATGTCTACTTTAGATTGACATAGTTTTTTGAACATCCTTTCATTTTTCTAGGACGTTACAAGGCTTTGAACTTTAGCAGCAATTTCTCACATTTTCAAGAAAATTTCAAAAGGCTATTTTTTCAGGGACCAGTTCAGTTGTGAAGTGGCTTTGAGGGCCTTATATATTAGAAACCCCCAATAAGTCACCCCATTTTAAAAACTTGACCCCTCAAAGTATTCAAAAAAGCATTTAGAAAGTTTTGTTTTTTGTTTTTTTAAATGCTTTATTTGGTTTTTTATCTATATAAAAAAACAACTCAACTCGCGGGTGGAATTTTGTATAAACATACATTTATATTGACAAAAGAGATATTTGAAATATACTTTACCCCCCCCCCCTATCCATGATCCGTGCTCATCCACTTTCCTTTCTTTTTATTTTAATTTATGTGCATCTCTTTAAACTCTGCTCTAGATAATATTCTATTAACAATTGGCTCCCATTTTGTTTTCCATCTAGCTGGATTATTCTCTCTTTTTAATTTTTTTTTGTCGATCCACTGCTAATATAATATTTTTTTCCATAATCTCTTAACCTGCAGAAATGACGGAATGTGCTTTGATACCCACTCTGATAGAATAACTTTTTTCACTGAAAGTGTCATTAAATGAATTAGATCAGAAAGATAGTCATCGTTTTCACCCGGTTTAAACTGGACCAAAACACATCCATTCGTCTAGTTTTACCTCTTTATTTAGTACATAGCTAATATATTTTTCTGCCAAAACCCACAACCTTCTGATTGCCGGGCATAGCCAGAAACAATGGATCAATCCTGCGTTAATCTCCCCGCATTTTGAGCATCGTCGTGTATAATTAGACAGATGCAGATCAGCAGCACAGGACAATTTTTCTAAAGCGGGTGCACGCCTCCTAGGTCACAGTCCAAGAGTGACCCCTCAATCAGGACAAAAAGAAATTGAGGCAGCACTACCAAATATTTGGATAAAAATCCTTTTATTCCACGTGTGTGCAACGTTTCAGCTTGTTGTGCTTGAGAAAGGCTCACACCGAGCTGAAACGTTGCACACACGTGGAATAAAAGGATCTTCATCCAAATATTTGGTAGTGCTGCCTCAATTTCTTTTTGTCGTGTATAATTAGGTACATATTTTTCGTAAAGCAGATTAAATGAATTATAAAGTCTAGCCCCTACCTTCCACTGCATCTCCATTAAATTTTCAGATGACGTTGCCCTCCTAACCCAGGCCCATCCTTTTACCAGGCGTTCTTCTACTTCTTCATCCGAGATATGTGTATCCAGATCTCATTTGCATTTTTTTATTATATTTTTTATACCTTTCCTATCCTCCTTAACTGAGATATTTATTCTAATAAATGCAATCGATGGACTCCCCTGCATACCTCTCATCATATCTCCGAATTCTTTTTGTTTGATACCCAGTCATTTTTTTTAAATCCCCTTGTTTTTGTATTATGTGGCATATTTGAATTTGTTGCAAGAAAAACCCTTGCTCAAGACAACATTTTTCTTTTATTTGGCCAAAGGTTTTAAGTTTTCTATTTTGTTCATCCATCAAATCAGAGATTCTGCATATACCTTTTTTAGCCCATTTTTTTTCCATTCTATATAATTCTGATAGCCTTTAGATTGTAAATATTCCCTAATGGTCAGAAACCCTGACAAGCTATAGGATAAATCAAAGCTTTTTCTTAGCATTCTCCATATTATTTTAGAGTCTCTCAACAAAACCGAAGATCCTGTCCTCAAGGGACCCCCACCCGGTGATTGATGGAGATATGAATGGAAAGAAGTTTGAAACTGTTTATTGTTTTTCGATTTTAGAAATAACAAATATATTATTATCATTAACCTCTTAACGACGAAGGACGGATATATCCGTCCTCAGCAGCTGCTAGTTCGCGCAGGAGGACGGATATATCCGTCCTGTGATGGCGTGGGTACTGTCACTGTAGCCACGCGATCAGCAGCAGGAGCACGGCTGTTATACACAGCCTGGCTCCTGCTGCAACTGCCGGAATCGAAGCGCGCTCCGATTCCGGCAGTTTAACCCATTAAATGCCGCTGTCAATAGTGACAGCGGCATCTAATGTGTTTGACAGAGGGAGGGAGCTCCCTCTGTCACCCGATCGGCGCCCCCGCAAACAAATCGCGGGTCGCCGTCGGGTTTCCATGGCAGCCGGGGGTCTAACAAAGAACCCCAGGTCTGTCTTCCGCAACTGCCTGTTAGGCGATGCCGGTGGCATGTCCTAACAGGTTGCCTGTCAGTTTTACACTGACAGGCAATAATGCTTTGGTATACTAAGTATACCAAAGCATTATATATGCGATCGGCACATCGCATAGTGAAGTCCCCTAGTGGGACTAAAAAAAAATATGTCAATCAGTTAAATAAAGTTTGTGAAAGAAAAAAATAAAATAAAAATTACAGTGAAAATCAAATAAAACTACTTTTTTTGCCCAAAAAGTGGTTTTATTTAGTAAAAGTGTCAAAACAAATCACACATACACATACAGTGAAGGAAATACGTATTTGATCCCTTGCTGATTTAGTAAGTTTGCCCACTGTCAAAGACATGAACAGTCTAGAATTTTTAGGCTAGGTTAATTTTACCAGTGAGAGATAGATTATATAAAAAAAAAAAAAAAGAAAATCACATTGTCAAAATTATATATATTTATTTGCAATGTGCACAGAGAAATAAGTATTTGATCCCCTACCAACCATTAAGAGTTCAGCCTCCTCCAGACCAGTTACACACTCCAAATCATCTTGGTGCCTGCATTAAAGACAGCTGTCTTAAATGGTCACCTGTATAAAAGACTCCTGTCCACAGACTCAATTAATCAGTCTGACTCTAAGGGTATGTTCACACGGCCAAATTTCAGACGTATACGAGGCGTATTATGCCTCGTTTTACGTCTGAAAATAGGGCTGCAATACGTCGGCAAACATCTGCCCATTCATTTGAATGGGTTTGCCGACGTACTGTGCAGACGACCTGTAATTTACGCGTCGTTGTTTGACAGCTGTCAAACGACGACACGTAAATTTACTGCCTCGGCAAAGAAGTGCAGGGCACTTCTTTGCCACGTAATTTGAGCCGTTCTTCATTGAAATCAATGAAGCACGGCTCAAGGTTTACGAGCGTCTCAGACGCCTCGTAAATTACGAGGAGGAGCTTTTACGTGTGAAACGAGGCAGCTGTTAACAGTCTGTCTTTTCACACGTAACTGCCTCTCAGCGTGTGAACATACCCTAACCTCTACAACATGGGCAAGACCAAAGAGCTTTCTAAGGGTATGTGCACACATAGTGACCAAAAACGTCTGAAAATCCAGAGCTGTTTTCAAGGGAAAACAGACCCTGCTTTTCAGACGTTTTTTTTACCAACTCGCATTTTTCGCTGCGTTTTCACGCCGTTTTCGCTGCGTTTTTTACGTCCGTTTTTGGAGCTGTTTTCATTGGAGTCTATGAGAAAACAGCTCCAAAAACGTCCAAAGAAGTGTCCTGCACTTCTTTTGACGAGGCTGTATTTTTACGCGTCGTCGTTTGACAGCTGTCAAATAACAGGTCGTCTGCACAGTACGTCGGCAAACCCATTCAAATGAATGGGCAGATGTTTGCCGACGTATTTGAGACGTATTTCCAGACGAAAAACGAGGCAAAATACGCCTCGTATACGTCTGAAATTTGGCCGTGTGAACATACCCTAAGGCTGGGTTCACACAACCATGTTACGTCCGTAATGTACGAAACGTATTTCGGCCGGAAGACCCGGACCGAACACAGTGCAGGGAGCCGGGCTCCTAGCATTATAGTGATGTACGATGCTAGGAGTCCCTGCCTCGCTGCAGGACAACTGTCCCGTACTGTAATCATGATTACAGCACAGGACAGTAGTTCCACGCAGAGGCAGGGACTCCTAGCATGGTACATCACTATGATGCTAGGAGCCCGGCTCCCTGCACTGTGTTCGGTCCGGGTCTTCCGGCCGAAATACGTTCCATACATTACGGACGTAACATGGTCGTGTGAACCCAGCCTTAGGATGTCAGGGACAAGATCATAGACCTGCACAAGGCTGGAATGGGCTACAAAACCATAAGTAAGACGCTGGGTGAGAAGGAGACAACTGTTGGTGCAATAGTAAGAAAATGGAAGACATACAAAATGACTGTCAATCGACATAGATCTCGGGCTCCATGCAAAATCTCACCTCGTGGGGTATCCTTGATCCTGAGGAAGGTGAGAGCTCAGCCGAAAACTACACGGGGGGAACTTGTTAATGATCTCAAGGCAGCTGGGACCACAGTCACCAAGCAAACCATTGTTAACACATTACGTCGTAATGGATTCAAATCCTGCAGTGCCCGCAAGGTCCCCCTGCTCAAGAAGGCACATGTACAGGCCCATCTGAAGTTTGCAAATGAACATCTGGATGATTCTAAGAGTGATTGGGAGAAGGTGCTGTGGTCAGATGACACTAAAATTGAGCTCTTTAGCATTAACTAAACTCGCCATGTTTGGAGGAAAAGAAATGCTGCCTATGACCCAAAGAACACCGTCCCCACTGTCAAGCATGGAGGTGGAAACATTATGTTTTGGGGGTGTTTCTCTGCTAAGGGCACAGGACTACTTCACCGCATCAATGGGAGAATGGATGGAGCCATGTACCGTCAAATCCTGAGTGACAACCTCCTTCCCTCCACCAGGACATTAAAAATGGCTCGTGGCTGGGTCTTCCAGCACGACAATGACCCGAAACATACAGCCAAGGCAACAAAGGAGTGGCTCAAAAAGAAGCACATTAAGGTCATGGAGTGGCCTAGCCAGTCTCCAGACCTTAATCCCATCGAAAACTTATGGAGGGAGCTGAAGATCTGAGTTGCCAAGCGACAGCCTCGAAATCTTAATGATTCTCAGATGATCTGCAAAGAGGAGTGGGCCAAAATTCCATCTAACATGTGTGCAAACCTTATCATCAACTACCAAAAATGTCTGACTGTTGTGCTTGCCAACAAGGGTTTTGCCACCAAGTATTAAGTCTTGTTTGCCAAAGGGATCAAATACTTATTTCTCTGTGCACAATGCAAATAAATATATATAATTTTTATAATGTGATTTTCTTTTTTTTTTTATATATATAATCTATCTCTCACTGGTAAAATTAACCTAGCCTAAAAATTCTAGACTGTTCATGACTTTGACAGTGGGCAAACTTACAAAATCAGCGAGGGATCAAACACTTATTTCCTCCACTGTATATGGTATCCCCGCGTTCGTAACAACTTGACCAATAAAATGAACACATTAATTAAACCGCCGGATGAACGGTGTCCAAAAAAACCTCAAAAAACAACGGCAAAATTCGCTCTTTTCTCCCATTCCCCCCATAAAAAATTAAATAAAAATTAATCTATAAGTCCTATGTACCCCAAAATAGTACTAATGAAAACATAAATGATCGCTTTCGATCGCTGCATCTAAGGGGTTAATGGCAGGGATCGGAGCTAGCTCCAGTTCCTGCCATTACAGGTGGATTGTCAGCTGTAACATACGGCTGACATCCACTGCTGATAACGCCGGCTCAGCTCCAGAGCCAGCGCCATCTTGCCGTCAGCTACGAAAGCCTTTCAAGCTCCGCCTCTGGGCGGGGCCTGGAAGATTTCTGTGCTAGGCAGACCGAGAGGCCTGTATTAGGCCTCCGGTTGCCATTGCAATCACTGGAACCCCTGCAATTTAATTCGCTTTTGACAGCTAGCTGCATTTAAGGGGTTAATGGTGGGGATCGAAGCTCATTTTGGTCCCCGCCATTACAGCTGGATGTTAGCTGTAATGCACCGCTGACATCCGGCGATGATGACACCGCTTCTGAGACGGCGCCATGCATTTGTCGTATAGATACGGAAAAATGCGGGAAGCACTAGCATTCCATGACATATCCATTAGGCAAATGTCGGGAATGGGTTAATGATTCATGATTAAAAAAATTAATAACTCATGATACATGATTCATGATAAACGATTAATGAATTATGATGCATGATTCATGATTACTGGTTATCCACAAGATAGGGGATACATGTGTGATCGCTGGCACTGATAAGGAGAACGGGGGACCGAAAGTCCCTCGAAGTTCTCCATGACTAACCTCTGACTTCCGGAGTCTGCACAGCTCAATAAAAATGAAAGGAGCGCTGGTCACGCATGCGCACAAGCGCGACCGGCGCTCCATTCATTTCTACGGAGCTGCTGACACAGACCCCGGAAGTCCGAGGTTTGTGATGGAGAACTTCAGGGGACTTTCGGTCCCCCGTTCTCCCTGTCGCTGCCAGCGATCACACATGTATCCCCTATCCTGTGGATAGGGGATACATGTCTTATGTAGGAACAACCCCTTTAATGGCAGAGCGGGGAGATACCTCCCTGCTCTGCCATAGTGTATAGTGGTGTCGCGCTGTAGCAGCCATAGCGGCAGCTAGCGAATCCTCCGGCCATGGAGGGGGCCCGTGCCGGCAGGCGACTCGGGCCCCCTCATGCCGCGGGCCCCGTAGCAGCCGTTACGGCTGCTATAGAGGTAGTTACGCCACTGGAATCATTTATCATGAATCATGAATCATAAATCAAATCATGAATCATAAATCATGTATCATTAATCATGAATTATACATCTTAAATCATAAATCATGAATTATTAATCATGAATTATTCATCATGAATAATGTATCATGAATCATGTATTATGAATAATTAATAATAAATCATTTATTATCTATCATTAATCGGAAAACATGAATAATGTATCATCAATCATTAAACATGTATTATGAATAATAAATCATGAATCATTTATCATGAATCATGTATTATGAATCATGTTACATGATTCATGATTAATTATTCATGATTAAATGATTCATGTTTAATGATTCATTATATATTATTCATAATTAATGATTAATGTTTCATGATTCATGATTCATAATACATGATTCACGATTCACGATTATTGATTCATAATACATGATTCATAATACAATATTAGTGATTCATGACACATTATTCATGATTAATAATTCATGATCAATAACTCGTGATTAATGATTAAGGATACACGATTTATGATTCAAGATTCATGATACATAATACATTATTAATTATTCATAATACATGTTTAATGATACACAATTCATATAACTTTTTATTTTTTTTAAATGAGCATTTTTATTCAACACAGTGTAAAAATTTGACAGGAATAGAATAAATTTTAACAGAATATTGCAATACACACTTTATAATACAAAATTACTTTTAAAACTTTTACCATAACCCTTGACAACCCCCCACCCCCCATAATGCCCCTCCGCCCTTATCCACCTTTAGAAAGGCATAGAATCAGACTACTTGAAAATTACTAGAAATTACACAGGAATAGGATCACTACCATTGACCCCAGTAGCAATTTTTAAGGTTACTCCAGGAGGTACTATTGTTGTTTATTTTTTCATAACTTATGATTGTTTTCACATTATGGATCCATGCTTTTACACCTTAGGAGTGTTAGAGATCCATTTTCTAATGATCTGAAGTTTGGCGATAAACAATAACTTTATTACACCATTTTTCCAGTGTCTAGGTACATTTAAGGCAGAATCATCTCCCTGTAATACTAATTGGGGAGAGAAAAGAATATCCACTTCCTGACGGTCCAACATTTCTTTAGAAATTGCTACCAAAAATGTTATAACTGTCGGACAGCACCATAGGATGTGCAAATAGTCGGCCTTCACTACCATACATCTGGGACAGTTAGATGACTTTTTTTTAATAGATTCTGTTCAGGAACACTGGAGTGTAATAAAGTCTTTGAACTATATTGAATTGTATCAATTGGTGATTCCTGTTTAATGAGGCTTTACTAATGTTTTTATATATAATATCCCATTTTAACTTGCCTACACATTTCAAATAATTTTCCCATTTTTCAATATTCCTAAATTGAAATTGATCTGAATTAACCTCTAACAATGTTTTATAGATATTAGAGCCTTGACCCCTACTTCTTGGATGAAAAATCTTGAATAGAAGCCATTCGTAACATCCTTGTAAAGGAGCAATTTATTGTCCAAGTGATCAAGGGCAGGTTTTAATTGAGCAAAGGAGAACCTTTCCTTTGAGGATAGACCAAAAACTGCAGAAAGTTGCTGCCATGATTTAATTTTTCCCTCCTCCCCTACGTCTAGTATACGCCTTATTTCTTTTTGTCTTAGGAGAGGATGCTCTGAGATATCCTTGAGCTGCTTGAACCATGAATTATGCCATAAAGGCGAGAATTATATTGAACTTTTCCTTCCTATAATTTTACCCATGAGAGTACAACAGTCATGTAGATGACGGGCTGTTGGCACAATTGCTAGTACACCGGATAGTAATTGGCCTGACTCTAACACTTAAAAAAAATTGGAGTATTAACCTTTGGTCTTAGACATAACCCACAGCAAATCCTTGTTCCATTCCTTAATGTAAAGTAGTTGGGCTGCTAAAAAATACAAGCGGATCTCAGCGAATGCCAAACCTCCACTTGTCTTTGGAAGGCATAAAAAGTCTAATTTTATCCGAACCCTTTTCCTCCCCCATATAAGTTCATTGGACATAATAATTATTATTTTGAAGTGCTTATCATGGATCCCGACTGGGCATACTCCAAAAATAAACAATAATTTAGGTAATAAACTGCTTTTATCAGAATAATTCTGTCAGCTTTTGATATAAGTAGTTTACACCAAATTTTTGTTTTTTCCCCAGTTATTTTATCATACAGGTAAGGTTAAGAGCCCCAAAATATTCTATCTTATTGTAGATTTAAACTCCTAGGTATTAAAATGTTTGACCCGGGTAAAATCACTTATTTTATTTTGTAGTATTACATTTCTTTTATGAAGGGACAACAACGTGGCTTTCGCCCAATTAATTTCAAGACCAGAGAAAAAAAAAAACTTCTGAATTTTGGCTATTACATACTGCAATTTACCCTCTGGATCTTTCACAAACAGGAGTAAGTAATCCGTGTAGAGGCCAATTTTGTCCTCTCTCTCCCCCGCACCAAATCCCTCAATGTACTGGCCTGTCCTGACTAGATTGGCCAAGGGTTCAACCGCCAAGGTAAATAACAGGGTGAGGGAGGGGACAGCCTTGCCTCATACCCCGCTTTAAGAAAAAAACTCTGAATTCTTCCCATTGACCCGGATTTTAGCTCTGGGAGCGGTATATAGTAATCTAAAAAATCCAATAAAAAAATAGCCAAATCCTATTTTCCTCAACACTGCCCAAAGGTATCCCCACTCCACCCTGTTGAACGCTTTAACTGCGACAAAAGACCGGATGGAGCGGGGATCCCACCCAGATGTCACTTGAATATTACCAAACACTCGTCAGACACTTTGCCGCACCGTTCTGCCTGGAATAAAACCTTTTTGATCCTCATGAATTACCGTTGTGATTATTTTTGCCAATCTAATTGCCAAGACTTTTGCAAAAAGTTTAACGCTTGTATTTAACAGTGAGCTTGGTCTTAATGAGTCCACCTTTACTAAGCACTTATCTTTTTTTAATATTAAAATAATTTTTGCTTCTGTCATGGTAGTTGGCAGTTTACATGCCTTTTGTCACGTTGGGTATGTGGACCCACTGGACCGTACCGCCTTGACGGTATGGCAGCTGGCCAACAGGACACGGGTCACAGTCTATAGTTCGTATAGTGTACCTGTGGTAGCTCAGACAGTAGCAAGACAGGCTCGGCTGGGACTAGGCAGCAGGCAGGCTCCAGGCGTGGTGTAGCAGGACAGGCGTGGTACACAGCACAGCACAACTTCAGCTCAACCTGGTGGGTTGCAGGGCAGGGCACAGCCCTTCTTATAGCCCAGGGTGGACTGGGAAAAATCAGCTCAATCTCCCACCTGTGTGCGCTTTGGCTCTTTAAATCAGGACTGAGCTTGCGAGCACACCCTGGTGATCACTGTGGAACAGGACGGCCGCATGTGCAGACATCTCTGGAGAGAAGGGCGTCGACTGGATGGAAGGAGATCGTGGTCAGTGACCACAGACGTTACAGTATCCCCCCTCTTACGCCCCCTCCTCTTGTGGCCAGAGCGAGAGAGAAACCTCTTAATGAGGGTAGGAGAATTAAGATTCTCTTCTGGCTCCCAGGACCTCTCTTCAAGACCAAACCCCTTCCAATCAACTTTTTTAGTGTCCAGGATCTCCTTAACCTCAAAAGTCTCTGATGTACCACTGGGAGCCACTGCAGGAGTGGAAGTCTTGGAGTAGCGGTTCAAGATCACCGGCTTCAGCAGGGAGATATGTAAGGAGTTGGGGATCTTGAGGGCATGAGGCAGCCGAAGCTTGTAGGAAACAGGGTTGATTTGTTGCAAAATCTCGAAGGGTCCAAGGAACCTGGGAGCAAACTGGTACGATGGCATCCTCAGCTGGATATTCCTAGAGGACAGCCAGATCTTAATACCTGGAAGGAACTGGGGAGGCTCTCGTCTTCTTGTGTCTGCCTTTCTCTTCATGTGGTCGACTGCCAGAAGAAAAGAAGATCGAGTCTGCTGCCAGATTTGTAGAAAGTCTCTGTATGCAGGGTCAGCTGCAGGCACATGGGACGTAGTGGAAACAGGAAGAGGTATACGAGGGTATTGCACCCAGTATTCATGCTGCCTGAAGACAAAGTGTCGTAGATAGTTCTCCATAATCTGGTTTATTCTCTAAAATTGACCATTGGACTGGGGATGGTAGACATAGGAAAAGTCCAACTTCACACCGAGAAGTAGGCAGAGGGCTCTCCAGAACTTAGAGGTGAACTGAACCCCCTGATCCGACACAATATGTAGAGGCAAGCCGTGCAGACGGAACATGTGTTGGACAAAGAGATTGGCCAGTTGGGAAGCGGACGGTAGGCCGGTCAGTGGAATGAAATTAGCCATTTTGGAGAATCGGACAACCACCACCCAGACCGTACTGCAACCAGCAGAGAGAGGCAGGTCCGTGACAAAGTCCATAGCAATATGTTGCCAGGGGGCATCGGGCACAGGCAACGGCTGGAGCAGGCCTGCCAGTTTGGAGTGGGCAACCTTATTTGCTGCTCACACCGTGCAGGAGACAAAGACCATGATGTCTTTGGGCAAGGTGGGCCACCAGAACTGACGAGCAATCAGGTCTCGGGTCTTACGGGCGCCCGCGTGACCTGCCCATTTGGAACGGTGTTCCCAGTGGAGGATTCTTCTTCTGTCCGACAGACGCACAAAAGTCCTCCCTAGGGGAATGTCTCTAACTCGCAGAGGGTTAACAGGGATGATGCAGGATGGGTTAATGATACTCTGTGGAGACTCCATAGTGTCCTCTGTCTTAAATGACCTGGACAAGGCATCGGCTGGATGGTAGTGGAGCTCAAATTAGAACCGGGTAAAGAACAGCAACCACCTGGCCTGACCAGGATTCAGTCGTTGGGCCGTCTGGAGATAAGTGAGGTTCTTGTGGTCCGTAAATATCAAGATAGGATGAACTGCACCCTCTAATAGATGTCTCCACTCCTCCAGAGCCAATTTGATGGCCAGTAACTCCCGATCCCCAATCGAGTAGTTGCGTTCAGCGGAAGAGAAGAGCTTATAGTAATAGCCACATACCATTGACTTGCCCTTGGAACCTTTTTGGAACAGGAGTGCTCCAGCACCAACAGAGTAGGCGTCCACCTCCAACGAGAACTGTCGAGAAACATTTGGATGATGGATGATACAGCTTGACGTGAAGTCACTCTTCAGACTATTAAATGTGAACTCTGCTTCTGGAGTCCACAACTTGGCGTTCATGCCTTTCTTGGTGAGGTTAGAGATAGGAAATGTCAGTGAGGAGAAGTTTGGAATGAACGGTCTGTAGAAATTGGCGAAGCGCTCTATGGCCCTCAAGCCTTGAGGGCGTGGCCATTCCAGAACAGACTTTACCTTTTCAAGATCCATCTTGAGACCTTGATTCGAGATGATGTAGCCCAGGAAGGGTAGAGCATCTTTCTCAAACATGCACTTCAACTTGGCATACAGGCGATTCTCCCTCAACCGCAGCAAAACTTGACGGACATGTCTCTGATGAGTCATTGGATCAGGAAAAAAAAAATCAAGATGTCATCAAGATAGACCACAACACAAACATTGGAGGAGGTCGCGGAAGACGTCATTAACGAACTCCTGGAAGACCGCAGGAGCACTACACAGGCTGAAGGGCATTACTAGATATTCATAGTGTCCGTCACGGGTGTTAAATGCAGTCTTCCATTCCTCACCCCGGCTAATCCGAATTAGGTTGTAAGCCCCATGCAGGTCTAGTTTAGAAAAAATCTTGGCACCACGTATACGATCAAACAGTTCAGAGATCAATGGCAACGGATACCTATTTTTCACCGTGATCTGGTTGAGACCCTGGTAGTCGATGCAAGGACGAAGAGAACCATCCTTTTTCTTGACGAAGAAGAACCCGGCTTCTGCCGGGGTGGAAGACTTCCGTGTGAAGCCCCTCTCTAAGTTCTCTTTAACATAGGCGGACATGGACAGAGTCTCTGGCAAAAGAGAGGATATACCCTACCATGGGGAAGGGAAGCACCAGGAACTAGGTCGATAGGAAAGTCATACGCACGGTGTGGGGGCAGCATCTCAGCCCCTTTCTTGCTGAAGACGTCCAAAAATGCAAAATAATGACCAGGCAATCCTGCCAAGGACCGAGGCAGAGGAGGCTGAATTGAACTAATCTGTACCAGGCAACGATTGAGACACTCAGGCCCCACTGGAAAACCTCTCCAGAATTCCAGTCCAGGACTGGGGCATGCAGTCGGAAACCAAGGGAGACCCAACAGCACGGGTTGACGGCCTTAGGCAGGACAAAGAACCAGAGGAGCTCGGAGTGGAGGGCTCCCACTTGGAGCCTCAGCAGCTTGGTCACAGCTATAATTGGGTCTGGCAGAGGTAGTCGATTTACAGAAGCAACCATCAACGGCCTCTCCAGAGGGGTAGTGGGCAATTGGAGAAGATCCACCAGGTCTCTACGAATGAAATTAGCGGTGGATCCAGAGTCCAGATACGCAGAGACCTGATGCGTTTTCTCGTCGGACACTATGGTCACGGGAATGCACAATTTAGATGAAAGTCCTTCTTTACCCAAGGTTGTCTCTCCCACCAACCCTAGGCTCTGGGGCTTTTGGGGACACAGACGCACAAGATGGGCTCCGAGGCAGCAATATAGACAGAGTCCCGAGATGCGTCTGTGTTGTCTCTCCTGGATAGATAGCTTAAACTGGTCCGTTCCCACAGATATCTTAGGAGAATCGGCATCTGAGGACAGCAGGGGTTGCTGCAAAGTAGGGACCGGACTAGGGAGTCCTTTCTCCCAACGACCTACTTGGAGCTGTTCTCGGATCCTTATATCAATCTGGGTGGCCAGAAGGATGAGGTCATCTAGGGTAGATGGTAGATCTCGGGCGGCAAGCTCGTCCTTAATCTCAGGAGACAGTCTCTGCCAGAATGTAGCAACCAGGGCCTCATTGTTCCACAACAGTTCTCCCGCCAGGGTGCGGAAGCGGATGGCATACTCGACCACGGAGGTGTCTCCCTGGCGTAGGTTCAGCAGGCGGCGGCTGCAGACAAGACTCATCCAGGCTACTCAAACACTGTGCAAAATGTCTGGAGGAACCCTTGGAAGTCACGTGTCTCTGGTCCTTGTCTCTCCTAGATAGGATTCGCCCATGCAAGGGCCCTGCCAGTGAGGAGAGAGACGATGAAAGCGACCCTTGCGCCATCAGACATATATGCCCTTGCATACAGGCTAAAGTGGATCTGGCACTGGTTCAAAAATCCATGGCAGGTCCTTGCGTCTCCATCATAGTGGTCAGGTAGTGGCAAAGAAAATCTGGGATCAGCACTGCCAGGAGGTGTTAGTCAGACGATCGGCAGCTTGCACCTCCAGCCGACGTGCAATAATGTTCAAGGTCTGGAGGAGTTGGTCCTGTTGAGACTGGAGGTCTAGCATATCCGCCCCCATCTCTTGTGACGTCATCATGGTCTTGTATTGACCAGCGGGGTCCATGTCCTGAGCCTACTGTCACGTTGGTAGAGAAAGGTAGAAAAAACACAAAGCGCACAATAGTGCATGACACTGTGATGGTACACGTGTGAACAAGGTGTTAGATAGTGCTCACCTGGTGCAGTTATGCTGGGAGCATAACATCCAGTGTAGTAGATTCCAGACAGGTAGCCTCCACGATGTATTGGTGGCAGGATCCAATTGCAGCATAGAACCCGATTTGAGAACTTGGAAAGCAAAGTCTCAATAATGAATGGAGGAATAAAAGCAAAAATGCAAAAAACGGGCGTTTTCCATGCGCTACTGATCAGTATGGTTACCCATACACGTAAGACCAAAATCCTCAAAGATACCAATGTGGTCGGTATTATAGGGATTTTATTGGTACAATGGTAAATATAAAACACAACTGTTTAACAGTGAACAGTTTCGAAACCGAACCGGTTTCTTCCTCAGGTAGTATATAAATAGATGGGTGGGGTGCCAGTTAAATAACCTAGTGAAAGGTCAGTTAGAGGCAAGAACTACCGGGTCGGTTCAGAAATAAAGGACCAACCCAAATTACATAACATACATATAATCACAACTGATAAAACAAAGATAAAAAATATATATATATGAAACATATATGTATATATATGTCCAATGAAAGACAATTATTTATAATAGTTAGAAGTTGTCTGGTTGGTAAAGACATACTATATTAACGTAATTGAACATATATATATACAAAATATATACAAAATTCTGCACATATATAATTACATTGTCTAAAAATATAATTTAATAGTGGATTAAAAACGAATTATTTAAAAGGAAAATATGTTATAAAATATTTTTAAAATATATTGATTAAAAATGAGGAAAAAAGTTAAAAATGCACTACCATTTCATTCTATTTTTCAATTTTGCTATATAATTTCGTAAATATTCAGCCAAAGTCATTTTTATACAAGTTCTATGTGTGTACATATATATATATATATACCTTTTTATATATTCATTAAATTATGATCTCTGTGATTTCATTTAAACCTTCAGGTTTTAGGGTCTTTAATTTATATATCCAATAGATTTCCCTCTTGCACAGTAAATCGTATCTATCCGCTCGACTTTCATTTATCTGTTCAATCGGTGTAATATTAAAACATCTAAAATCATTATTATGAAACAGAGTACAGTGTTTAGAGATACTGTGCAAAAGGAATTTTTTCTTGCAGTTGGAACGATGTTTATTTAGTCGACAGTGTAGAAATTGGATGGTTCTTCCCACATATTGGAGACCGCAAATACAGTCAATCAGGTATATAACATAGTTAGACTGGCAATTTAACTGTATTTCAATTTGAAACTCATTTTTTGTTTGGTTTGATCTAAAAATGTCTGTGGTACGTATACTAGAACAGCATAAACAGTTCTTTTTTTTGCATTTAGAACTACCCTTTGTGTGTGAATTAGGGCACATAGTATTTTGTTGTTGCGTCTGTTGTCTTCCATGAAAATTAATCCTACTCGGTGCTAAAATATTTTTCATAGTTCTAGCTCTCTTAAAAGTTATCATAGGTTTCGTAGGTAAACTATTTTTTAAAAAAGGATCAATCTGTAAAATGTGCCAATGTTTATTCATGATGTTTTTGATATTTTTATGTGCAGCATTATATTTAGTAATGAAATTGAAGGAGAAAAATTTTTTTGTTAGTTGTTCATCCTTCTCTTTTTTTGTGTCTATTGTATCACTCAATTCGATACCATTTGATGGTTTGTCCTTAGTGGGTAGGCAATCCTTTTGGCTTAAAATCACTGTTTTTTTGTATGCATCAGAGAGGAGTTTTTTTGGATAATTTTTCTCCTTAAATCTCCTTAATAAAATACGGCTTTGATCATTAAAATCTTTATTCAGTGTACAGTTTTTCCTAATTCTTTTATACTGACTATATGGGATGTTTTTTAGCCACTTATGATAGTGACTACTCTTGTAGTCCAAATAGCTATTGCTATCAACTTTTTTGAAGTGTGTACGGGTAATAATTTTACTCGTGGTCTTGACTATTGTTAAATCCAAAAAATCGATTTCAATTGGTTGTATGTTGAAAGTGAAATTCATCCCCCAGGTGTTATTATTTAATGTCTGACAGAACTCTGTCGCTGTAATAAAATCACCTTCCCAGACTAGGAACAGATCATCAATGAATCTTCTAAATAATAAAATATTACTATTTGCCCATGGATGTTGCCAGATATATTCTTCCTCAAACATTCCCATGAAGGTGTTCGCATAACTAGGAGCTACCCTTGTCCCCATTGCTGTGCCTCTTACTTGATGGTACAATTTCTGATCAAATGAAAAAACATTATTCTTTAGGATAAATTCCATGCTATTGCAAAGAAAGTTAGTTTGTATAGGTAATAATTCAGTATCCCTCTCCAGTCTTGTTTTCAATTTTTCCAGACCTAATGTGTGTTCGATATTACTATAGAGTGCGGTCACATCTAAAGTAATAAATAATAGGTTTTCTCTCATTGGAACTTTGTTGAGGTCCCCAATTAATTGCGTAGAGTCTTTTAAAAAACTTGGGAATTCTAACACATATTTTTGTAAGAATACATCTAAGTAGTGTGAAAGATGACAAGTGGGAGATTGCATACCCGATATAATTGGTCTCCCTGGGGGATTAATTAGGTTTTTATGTATTTTTGGGAGATGATAATAAAAAGGCATATTGATATTCTCCGGAATCAAGTAATTTTTTTCCTTTTTATTCAGAATATTATTAGAAAAAGCTTGATTAACCATGGTTTTAAGGTCTTCAATGATTGTCAGTAATGGGTTAACTGTAAGATTCCTATAGTAATTCTCATCTGATAAGATTCTACGTGCTTCTTCATGATAATCTGTAATATTTTGAATTACTGTCCCCCCTCCCTTATCTGCTGATCTGATAACAATTTGATTATTGTTTTTTAAGTTTTTTAGGGCTGTTTTTTCTTTATAAGTAAGATTATTTTTTCCACGAATTTTGTATGAATCTAGCTCCTCTAGATCTTTGAGGACTAGATGATGAAAAGTGTTAATAAAGTTTCCTTGGTTTCCCACAGGATAAAACTTAGATACCGGTTTTAGATCTGTATGCCTAAATATATCCGATATTTCTGTATCTAACATTGTGTTTGTGTTTTCCACAATGTCAGAATCAGTGGGATTATTTTTTGTAGCTGTGATTTGAAAATGTCTGTGTAGTGTTAGTTTCCTCGTAAATCTATGTAAATCTAAAAATAGATCAAAACCATTTGTACTGGCAGTGGGACAAAATGCTAAGCCTTTATTTAGAAGTGATGTTTCCGAATTATCTAAAATGTAGTTTGAAAGATTAAATATAGAGGTTGATTTTATAGGGGAGATAGTTATTCTTTTTTTCTTTTTGCCTCCTCTGGTTCCTCGATATCGTACTTTCTTTTTTTGGGATGAAAAAAATGAGTGATTGTTAGTTTTTGTGGGTTGGATAATGGGATTGGATCTAAAAAAAGGGAGGATTGGGAGCTGGAGGGTATAGGTTCTTCTAGTTGGGTAGGGAATACAGAAGCTAGAAATGGAACAGACATATTTGACCCAGCTCTGGTATTATCAATGGTGTTAGTTCCCATGGGGGGAGAACAGTCAGTAAAACTTAACAATGCCGACTGGGGGGGGGATGATATTATGCTAGGTGGGTGAGATAAAGAGGAGTCCAATTGAATTCTGGTTGGGGAAT
Organism: Rhinoderma darwinii; assembly: GCF_050947455.1. Taxonomy (NCBI): domain Eukaryota; kingdom Metazoa; phylum Chordata; class Amphibia; order Anura; family Rhinodermatidae; genus Rhinoderma; species Rhinoderma darwinii. The sequence goes on along the minus strand of NW_027461683.1, from coordinate 69,528 downwards.
TGTCGGGTGAATTATGAACTGTTAATATAGACATATCGATTAATACGTTCGCTATAGGTGATTTCTGAACTCCCACAGGTTCAGAGGGTGTAAGGTTAATAGAATTTAGATTTAAGTTTCTGTCCACAGGTCGAGTTTTATAATTGGGTGTGTTTTTAGAATTGGGTGTGTTTTTATAATTAACTTTACTAAATTTACTGTTCAAAAACATTCTACGAGATTGGCTCATCTCAAATCTTCTTTCTAATTCAATTTTTTTGGGGTCTAATTGAGGAGAATTGGTGGCAAGTCGAGGTATTTTATTGGTTGTGTGTATTCGTTCGGGCCGAGTATGGTGAAAGGGATGTTTTGTCCAGGATCTAATTTGATTGGTTTGATAGTCTATTCTATCTCTATTAAGTTTGTTGGCTTTTTTCTCAATTAATTCCTGCTCGGCTTTGAAAATTCTATTGTTAATATTGTGATTGATATGATGAAAATCTGTATGTTTGGAATAAATTTTTAGTTGATCTATAATAATTTCGATGCTTCTAGCTAATTTAACACATAACATTTTCCTTTTGGACAAAAGTCTATTAATCATTCCTTTTGTACATTCTTCCATAAACTCTTCCCAATTGGTGGTAAAAATAATATCATCCTTAAATGTAGAGGAAAAAGGCATTCTGAGCCCTCTGGGCGTGATTTTTTCTTTAAGGTAAATGGATAAAAACATTACATCGATATGATGCTGCATTTCAATTCTAGATGTATCTTCTAACTCATTAAAAAGATCATTCATTTTTTGTGATTCCTCAGTATTGAATTCTACAATCCCTACATCCATTTGTGGATGGGTAGGAAGATTACTTGTGGTGAGTAGTTGTATCAGTCTCTCTCGGGATTCTTTTCGATTTTTGAAATGTTCCATCGTAATAGGTGGTCAGCTGAAGGTTTTGGTATAGAAAGTTGTTCTTTTCTTTTCTTTAAAATATTCCAAAAGAACTATTTTTTGCAGCTTTGTGAAGAACACTGAGGTTCAAATTATGGGTTTCCTAGAATGGTCCCATAAGATATGCTAGAGAAAGGTAGAAAAAACACAAAGCGCACAATAGTGCATGACACTGTGATGGTACACGTGTGAACAAGGTGTTAGATAGTGCTCACCTGGTGCAGTTATGCTGGGAGCATAACATCCAGTGTAGTAGATTCCAGACAGGTAGCCTCCACGATGTATTGGTGGCAGGATCCAATTGCAGCATAGAACCCGATTTGAGAACTTGGAAAGCAAAGTCTCAATAATGAATGGAGGAATAAAAGCAAAAATGCAAAAAACGGGCGTTTTCCATGCGCTACTGATCAGTATGGTTACCCATACACGTAAGACCAAAATCCTCAAAGATACCAATGTGGTCGGTATTATAGGGATTTTATTGGTACAATGGTAAATATAAAACACAACTGTTTAACAGTGAACAGTTTCGAAACCGAACCGGTTTCTTCCTCAGGTAGTATATAAATAGATGGGTGGGGTGCCAGTTAAATAACCTAGTGAAAGGTCAGTTAGAGGCAAGAACTACCGGGTCGGTTCAGAAATAAAGGACCAACCCAAATTACATAACATACATATAATCACAACTGATAAAACAAGGATAAAAAATATATATATATGAAACATATATGTATATATATGTCCAATGAAAGACAATTATTTATAATAGTTAGAAGTTGTCTGGTTGGTAAAGACATACTATATTAACGTAATTGAACATATATATATATATACAAAATATATACAAAATTCTGCACATATATAATTACATTGTCTAAAAATATAATTTAATAGTGGATTAAAAACGAATTATTTAAAAGGAAAATATGTTATAAAATATTTTTAAAATATATTGATTAAAAATGAGGAAAAAAGTTAAAAATGCACTACCATTTCATTCTATTTTTCAATTTTGCTATATAATTTCGTAAATATTCAGCCAAAGTCATTTTTATACAAGTTCTATGTGTGTACATATATATATATATATATATATATACCTTTTTATATATTCATTAAATTATGATCTCTGTGATTTCATTTAAACCTTCAGGTTTTAGGGTCTTTAATTTATATATCCAATAGATTTCCCTCTTGCACAGTAAATCGTATCTATCCGCTCGACTTTCATTTATCTGTTCAATCGGTGTAATATTAAAACATCTAAAATCATTATTATGAAACAGAGTACAGTGTTTAGAGATACTGTGCAAAAGGAATTTTTTCTTGCAGTTGGAACGATGTTTATTTAGTCGACAGTGTAGAAATTGGATGGTTCTTCCCACATATTGGAGACCGCAAATACAGTCAATCAGGTATATAACATAGTTAGACTGGCAATTTAACTGTATTTCAATTTGAAACTCATTTTTTGTTTGGTTTGATCTAAAAATGTCTGTGGTACGTATACTAGAACAGCATAAACAGTTCTTTTTTTTGCATTTAGAACTACCCTTTGTGTGTGAATTAGGGCACATAGTATTTTGTTGTTGCGTCTGTTGTCTTCCATGAAAATTAATCCTACTCGGTGCTAAAATATTTTTCATAGTTCTAGCTCTCTTAAAAGTTATCATAGGTTTCGTAGGTAAACTATTTTTTAAAAAAGGATCAATCTGTAAAATGTGCCAATGTTTATTCATGATGTTTTTGATATTTTTATGTGCAGCATTATATTTAGTAATGAAATTGAAGGAGAAAAATTTTTTTGTTAGTTGTTCATCCTTCTCTTTTTTTGTGTCTATTGTATCACTCAATTCGATACCATTTGATGGTTTGTCCTTAGTGGGTAGGCAATCCTTTTGGCTTAAAATCACTGTTTTTTTGTATGCATCAGAGAGGAGTTTTTTTGGATAATTTTTCTCCTTAAATCTCCTTAATAAAATACGGCTTTGATCATTAAAATCTTTATTCAGTGTACAGTTTTTCCTAATTCTTTTATACTGACTATATGGGATGTTTTTTAGCCACTTATGATAGTGACTACTCTTGTAGTCCAAATAGCTATTGCTATCAACTTTTTTGAAGTGTGTACGGGTAATAATTTTACTCGTGGTCTTGACTATTGTTAAATCCAAAAAATCGATTTCAATTGGTTGTATGTTGAAAGTGAAATTCATCCCCCAGGTGTTATTATTTAATGTCTGACAGAACTCTGTCGCTGTAATAAAATCACCTTCCCAGACTAGGAACAGATCATCAATGAATCTTCTAAATAATAAAATATTACTATTTGCCCATGGATGTTGCCAGATATATTCTTCCTCAAACATTCCCATGAAGATGTTCGCATAACTAGGAGCTACCCTTGTCCCCATTGCTGTGCCTCTTACTTGATGGTACAATTTCTGATCAAATGAAAAAACATTATTCTTTAGGATAAATTCCATGCTATTGCAAAGAAAGTTAGTTTGTATAGGTAATAATTCAGTATCCCTTTAAGGAGAAAAATTATCCAAAAAAACTCCTCTCTGATGCATACAAAAAAACAGTGATTTTAAGCCAAAAGGATTGCCTACCCACTAAGGACAAACCATCAAATGGTATCGAATTGAGTGATACAATAGACACAAAAAAAGAGAAGGATGAACAACTAACAAAAAAATTTTTCTCCTTCAATTTCATTACTAAATATAATGCTGCACATAAAAATATCAAAAACATCATGAATAAACATTGGCACATTTTACAGATTGATCCTTTTTTAAAAAATAGTTTACCTACGAAACCTATGATAACTTTTAAGAGAGCTAGAACTATGAAAAATATTTTAGCACCGAGTAGGATTAATTTTCATGGAAGACAACAGACGCAACAACAAAATACCATGTGCCCTAATTCACACACAAAGGGTAGTTCTAAATGCAAAAAAAAGAACTGTTTATGCTGTTCTAGTATACGTACCACAGACATTTTTAGATCAAACCAAACAAAAAATGAGTTTCAAATTGAAATACAGTTAAATTGCCAGTCTAACTATGTTATATACCTGATTGACTGTATTTGCGGTCTCCAATATGTGGGAAGAACCATCCAATTTCTACACTGTCGACTAAATAAACATCGTTCCAACTGCAAGAAAAAATTCCTTTTGCACAGTATCTCTAAACACTGTACTCTGTTTCATAATAATGATTTTAGATGTTTTAATATTACACCGATTGAACAGATAAATGAAAGTCGAGCGGATAGATACGATTTACTGTGCAAGAGGGAAATCTATTGGATATATAAATTAAAGACCCTAAAACCTGAAGGTTTAAATGAAATCACAGAGATCATAATTTAATGAATATATAAAAAGGTATATATATATATATGTACACACATAGAACTTGTATAAAAATGACTTTGGCTGAATATTTACGAAATTATATAGCAAAATTGAAAAATAGAATGAAATGGTAGTGCATTTTTAACTTTTTTCCTCATTTTTAATCAATATATTTTAAAAATATTTTATAACATATTTTCCTTTTAAATAATTCGTTTTTAATCCACTATTAAATTATATTTTTAGACAATGTAATTATATATGTGCAGAATTTTGTATATATTTTGTATATATATATGTTCAATTACGTTAATATAGTATGTCTTTACCAACCAGACAACTTCTAACTATTATAAATAATTGTCTTTCATTGGACATATATATACATATATGTTTCATATATATATATTTTTTATCTTTGTTTTATCAGTTGTGATTATATGTATGTTATGTAATTTGGGTTGGTCCTTTATTTCTGAACCGACCCGGTAGTTCTTGCCTCTAACTGACCTTTCACTAGGTTATTTAACTGGCACCCCACCCATCTATTTATATACTACCTGAGGAAGAAACCGGTTCGGTTTCGAAACTGTTCACTGTTAAACAGTTGTGTTTTATATTTACCATTGTACCAATAAAATCCCTATAATACCGACCACATTGGTATCTTTGAGGATTTTGGTCTTACGTGTATGGGTAACCATACTGATCAGTAGCGCATGGAAAACGCCCGTTTTTTGCATTTTTGCTTTTATTCCTCCATTCATTATTGAGACTTTGCTTTCCAAGTTCTCAAATCGGGTTCTATGCTGCAATTGGATCCTGCCACCAATACATCGTGGAGGCTACCTGTCTGGAATCTACTACACTGGATGTTATGCTCCCAGCATAACTGCACCAGGTGAGCACTATCTAACACCTTGTTCACACGTGTACCATCACAGTGTCATGCACTATTGTGCGCTTTGTGTTTTTTCTACCTTTCTCTAGCATATCTTATGGGACCATTCTAGGAAACCCATAATTTGAACCTCAGTGTTCTTCACAAAGCTGCAAAAAATAGTTCTTTTGGAATATTTTAAAGAAAAGAAAAGAACAACTTTCTATACCAAAACCTTCAGCTGACCACCTATTACGATGGAACATTTCAAAAATTGAAAAGAATCCCGAGAGAGACTGATACAACTACTCACCACAAGTAATCTTCCTACCCATCCACAAATGGATGTAGGGATTGTAGAATTCAATACTGAGGAATCACAAAAAATGAATGATCTTTTTAATGAGTTAGAAGATACATCTAGAATTGAAATGCAGCATCATATCGATGTAATGTTTTTATCCATTTACCTTAAAGAAAAAATCACGCCCAGAGGGCTCAGAATGCCTTTTTCCTCTACATTTAAGGATGATATTATTTTTACCACCAATTGGGAAGAGTTTATGGAAGAATGTACAAAAGGAATGATTAATAGACTTTTGTCCAAAAGGAAAATGTTATGTGTTAAATTAGCTAGAAGCATCGAAATTATTATAGATCAACTAAAAATTTATTCCAAACATACAGATTTTCATCATATCAATCACAATATTAACAATAGAATTTTCAAAGCCGAGCAGGAATTAATTGAGAAAAAAGCCAACAAACTTAATAGAGATAGAATAGACTATCAAACCAATCAAATTAGATCCTGGACAAAACATCCCTTTCACCATACTCGGCCCGAACGAATACACACAACCAATAAAATACCTCGACTTGCCACCAATTCTCCTCAATTAGACCCCAAAAAAATTGAATTAGAAAGAAGATTTGAGATGAGCCAATCTCGTAGAATGTTTTTGAACAGTAAATTTAGTAAAGTTAATTATAAAAACACACCCAATTCTAAAAACACACCCAATTATAAAACTCGACCTGTGGACAGAAACTTAAATCTAAATTCTATTAACCTTACACCCTCTGAACCTGTGGGAGTTCAGAAATCACCTATAGCGAACGTATTAATCGATATGTCTATATTAACAGTTCATAATTCACCCGACAATTCCCCAACCAGAATTCAATTGGACTCCTCTTTATCTCACCCACCTAGCATAATATCATCCCCCCCCCCAGTCGGCATTGTTAAGTTTTACTGACTGTTCTCCCCCCATGGGAACTAACACCATTGATAATACCAGAGCTGGGTCAAATATGTCTGTTCCATTTCTAGCTTCTGTATTCCCTACCCAACTAGAAGAACCTATACCCTCCAGCTCCCAATCCTCCCTTTTTTTAGATCCAATCCCATTATCCAACCCACAAAAACTAACAATCACTCATTTTTTTCATCCCAAAAAAAGAAAGTACGATATCGAGGAACCAGAGGAGGCAAAAAGAAAAAAAGAATAACTATCTCCCCTATAAAATCAACCTCTATATTTAATCTTTCAAACTACATTTTAGATAATTCGGAAACATCACTTCTAAATAAAGGCTTAGCATTTTGTCCCACTGCCAGTACAAATGGTTTTGATCTATTTTTAGATTTACATAGATTTACGAGGAAACTAACACTACACAGACATTTTCAAATCACAGCTACAAAAAATAATCCCACTGATTCTGACATTGTGGAAAACACAAACACAATGTTAGATACAGAAATATCGGATATATTTAGGCATACAGAACTAAAACCGGTATCTAAGTTTTATCCTGTGGGAAACCAAGGAAACTTTATTAACACTTTTCATCATCTAGTCCTCAAAGATCTAGAGGAGCTAGATTCATACAAAATTCGTGGAAAAAATAATCTTACTTATAAAGAAAAAACAGCCCTAAAAAACTTAAAAAACAATAATCAAATTGTTATCAGATCAGCAGATAAGGGAGGGGGGACAGTAATTCAAAATATTACAGATTATCATGAAGAAGCACATAGAATCTTATCAGATGAGAATTACTATAGGAATCTTACAGTTAACCCATTACTGACAATCATTGAAGACCTTAAAACCATGGTTAATCAAGCTTTTTCTAATAATATTCTGAATAAAAAGGAAAAAAATTACTTGATTCCGGAGAATATCAATATGCCTTTTTATTATCATCTCCCAAAAATACATAAAAACCTAATTAATCCCCCAGGGAGACCAATTATATCGGGTATGCAATCTCCCACTTGTCATCTTTCACACTACTTAGATGTATTCTTACAAAAATATGTGTTAGAATTCCCAAGTTTTTTAAAAGACTCTACGCAATTAATTGGGGACCTCAACAAAGTTCCAATGAGAGAAAACCTATTATTTATTACTTTAGATGTGACCGCACTCTATAGTAATATCGAACACACATTAGGTCTGGAAAAATTGAAAACAAGACTGGAGAGGGATACTGAATTATTACCTATACAAACTAACTTTCTTTGCAATAGCATGGAATTTATCCTAAAGAATAATGTTTTTTCATTTGATCAGAAATTGTACCATCAAGTAAGAGGCACAGCAATGGGGACAAGGGTAGCTCCTAGTTATGCGAACATCTTCATGGGAATGTTTGAGGAAGAATATATCTGGCAACATCCATGGGCAAATAGTAATATTTTATTATTTAGAAGATTCATTGATGATCTGTTCCTAGTCTGGGAAGGTGATTTTATTACAGCGACAGAGTTCTGTCAGACATTAAATAATAACACCTGGGGGATGAATTTCACTTTCAACATACAACCAATTGAAATCGATTTTTTGGATTTAACAATAGTCAAGACCACGAGTAAAATTATTACCCGTACACACTTCAAAAAAGTTGATAGCAATAGCTATTTGGACTACAAGAGTAGTCACTATCATAAGTGGCTAAAAAACATCCCATATAGTCAGTATAAAAGAATTAGGAAAAACTGTACACTGAATAAAGATTTTAATGATCAAAGCCGTATTTTATTAAGGAGATTTAAGGAGAAAAATTATCCAAAAAAACTCCTCTCTGATGCATACAAAAAAACAGTGATTTTAAGCCAAAAGGATTGCCTACCCACTAAGGACAAACCATCAAATGGTATCGAATTGAGTGATACAATAGACACAAAAAAAGAGAAGGATGAACAACTAACAAAAAAATTTTTCTCCTTCAATTTCATTACTAAATATAATGCTGCACATAAAAATATCAAAAACATCATGAATAAACATTGGCACATTTTACAGATTGATCCTTTTTTAAAAAATAGTTTACCTACGAAACCTATGATAACTTTTAAGAGAGCTAGAACTATGAAAAATATTTTAGCACCGAGTAGGATTAATTTTCATGGAAGACAACAGACGCAACAACAAAATACTATGTGCCCTAATTCACACACAAAGGGTAGTTCTAAATGCAAAAAAAAGAACTGTTTATGCTGTTCTAGTATACGTACCACAGACATTTTTAGATCAAACCAAACAAAAAATGAGTTTCAAATTGAAATACAGTTAAATTGCCAGTCTAACTATGTTATATACCTGATTGACTGTATTTGCGGTCTCCAATATGTGGGAAGAACCATCCAATTTCTACACTGTCGACTAAATAAACATCGTTCCAACTGCAAGAAAAAATTCCTTTTGCACAGTATCTCTAAACACTGTACTCTGTTTCATAATAATGATTTTAGATGTTTTAATATTACACCGATTGAACAGATAAATGAAAGTCGAGCGGATAGATACGATTTACTGTGCAAGAGGGAAATCTATTGGATATATAAATTAAAGACCCTAAAACCTGAAGGTTTAAATGAAATCACAGAGATCATAATTTAATGAATATATAAAAAGGTATATATATATATATGTACACACATAGAACTTGTATAAAAATGACTTTGGCTGAATATTTACGAAATTATATAGCAAAATTGAAAAATAGAATGAAATGGTAGTGCATTTTTAACTTTTTTCCTCATTTTTAATCAATATATTTTAAAAATATTTTATAACATATTTTCCTTTTAAATAATTCGTTTTTAATCCACTATTAAATTATATTTTTAGACAATGTAATTATATATGTGCAGAATTTTGTATATATTTTGTATATATATATGTTCAATTACGTTAATATAGTATGTCTTTACCAACCAGACAACTTCTAACTATTATAAATAATTGTCTTTCATTGGACATATATATACATATATGTTTCATATATATATATTTTTTATCTTTGTTTTATCAGTTGTGATTATATGTATGTTATGTAATTTGGGTTGGTCCTTTATTTCTGAACCGACCCGGTAGTTCTTGCCTCTAACTGACCTTTCACTAGGTTATTTAACTGGCACCCCACCCATCTATTTATATACTACCTGAGGAAGAAACCGGTTCGGTTTCGAAACTGTTCACTGTTAAACAGTTGTGTTTTATATTTACCATTGTACCAATAAAATCCCTATAATACCGACCACATTGGTATCTTTGAGGATTTTGGTCTTACGTGTACTGTCACGTTGGGTACGTGGACCCACTGGACCGTAACGCCTTGACAGCTGTCAAACTTCAGCTCAACCTGGTACTTGACCAGGACAGCACGGGATACAGGTTACAGGTGGCAGGAACGGGAAGCACTGGGAACTGGGAAACACTAGGAGACCATTTGCTTAGACAGACTAGGGTAGACAAAAAGGCTCAAGCACTGCAGGGAGGGGCACAGCCCTTCTTATAGCCCAGGGTGATCTGGGAAAAAGCAACTCAATCTCCCACCTGTGTGCGCTTTGGCTCCTTAAGTCTGGACTGATCTCGCGAGCACACCCTGGTGTTCACCATGGAACAGGACGGCCGCATGTGCAGACATCTCTAGAGAAAAGGGCATCGACTGGATGGAAGGAGTTCGTGGTCAGTGACCATGGACATTACACCTTTATTGATGAGCACAGTGTCCTATATAGTGCTGTAAGCAATTCCTCCTCGTATTTTCTGTACAGCTCAAAGGGAAACCCATCCAAACCTGGGGCTGAATTACCCTTTCCACCTTTAAAGCACTGGGAGTAACTGGGAGGTCTAAATGTTCCCTTTGAGTGCATGATATTTGAGTCCAGGGGATAGAGTCCAAATGCTCCTCTAACTGTACCTTGCTATACTTTACCTTGGACTTATATAAATTTGAATAGTATTCAAAGAATTAATCTCTAATCATAGAGTCATCTATAATTATTAAGCATGCCCTGTTCCTCAACGCTGAAACATTATTACCCTTATTTTGATTTTTAATAATGTTTATTAACATCTTATTCGGGCTACCTGCTTCACAGAAACTTTTTTTCCTTAACCCCTTAGTGACCAAGCTTGTTTGGACCTTAATGACCAAGCCAAATTTGTCAAATCTGGTATGTGTGACTTTATCAGAGAATAACTCTGTGAAAGTTTTGAATATCCAAGTAATTCTGACAATGTTTTTTCGTCACATGTTGTACTTTATTTTAGTGGTAAAAGTAGACTGATACGATTTGCGGAAATAACTTAAAAAATAGAAAAATTGAAGAAATGTTGTAAAAGTTATCATTTTTCCCTATTTTTAACTGCAATATGTCACATATGTACACACATACTGTATAATTTTTTTTATTAAATATATATTTCCATCTCTTTACTCTATTTTGGCAGCACTTTTGAATAAAAAAAAATATTTTTTGAGCAATTTAGAAGACTTACAAGTTAAGTAATAATTGTATCAATTTTGTAGTACATTTTGTTTTCCTGCACCAAGCCAGGTTTTCATAGGCTCATAGGTGTCAGAATGGTGGAAACCCCCACAAGTGACCCCATTTTGAAAACTAGACCCCTTAAGGTATTTATTAAGGGGTGTTGTAAGTATTTTGACCCCACAGTTTTTTTGTAAGAATTCATGCAAAGCAGGCATAAAAAAATATAATTTAACTTTTTTCATAAAAGTATCACTTTGAAGACCGATTTCTTTGTAAAGCGACCATGAGAATGAAGAAATACACCCCAAAATCTATCACCCTGTTTCTCCTGTTTTCAAAAATACCCCCATTGTGACACAAATGCGTTGCCTGGACACACGGTAGGGCCTGAAAGGGAGGGAGCACCCGGAAGCTTTCAGGACTCATATTTTGCTTGAAAATGTTTTAGGCCCCACTGTACATTTGGAGAGGTTTTGAACTACCAGAACGATAGAAACTCCCCATAAACGACCCCATTTAGAAAACTAGACCCCTTAAGGTATTTATCTAGGGGTGTAGTGAGTATTTTGACCCCACAGTTTTTTGCTAAATTTAATGCATAGCTGGTGAAATTTAAAAAAAAAACACTTTTTATATAAAAATATCACTTTGAAGACCGATTTCTTTGTAAAGCGACCATGAGAATGAAGAAACACACCCCAAAATCTATCACCCTGTTTCTCCTGTTTTCAAAAATGCCCCCATTGTGACCCTAATGCGTTGCCTGGACACACGGCAGGGCCCGAAAGGGAGGGAGCACCCGGAGGCTTTCAGGACTCATATTTTGCTTGAAAATGTTTTAGGCCCCACTGTTAATTTGGAGAGGTTTTGAACTACCAGAACTATAGAAACTCCCCATAAACGACCCCATTTAGAAAACTAGACCCCTTAAGGTATTTATCTAGGGGTGTAGTGAGTATTTTTACCCCACAGTTTTTTGCTAAATTTAATGCATAGCTGGTGAAATTTAAAAAAAAATCACTTTTTATATAAAAGTATCACTTTGAAGACCGATTTCTTTGTAAAGCGACCATGAGAATGAAGAAACACACCCCAAAATCTATCACCCGGTTTATCCTGTTTTCAAAAATACTCCCATTGTTGCCCCAATCTGCTTATTAGACGTGTGGCTGGGCCAAAAAGAGAGGGAGCACCCTTTGGCTTTCAGGGCACAATTGAATAAATTCTAGGCCCCATATCATGCATTTAGAGGCTTTGAGCTGCCTGAACAAAAAAAAAAACACGCAGAAATGACCCCATTTTAAAAACTAAACCCCTAAAGGTATTCATCTAGTGGTGTAGTGGGCATGCGGACCAAAAATTTTTTAAAGGAGGAAATAATGGGTATCATTTCAGACACTATGGGTATATAATGTTTTCTTCAAGCTTTTATTACGTTTCCACATGAAATAGAGGAGACGTGGTAGAAGGTTATTTTGTTAGAAATACGCCACATTAATAAATTTGTGCGGCACAGAATAGAAGTGAAGCCGTGTATTCATAATGGATACATGTTGCTATAGGCGTATTTGCCTGTACTTATGACTATGTCTTGCTGAAGAAGCAGTTGGTGCCATTATGATGTCATTGTGGACAGAATTCTGTCCTAATATAAAATCAGTCAGAGAGGAAAAAATAAACTGTACTGGAGTGACGGGCAATATCTTCAAACAAATGGAGGAAAATGTATCCAACTATGTTGCAAACTCGAGTCTGTTCACTAGATAGAAGAACACCTGCAGGGCTGTCATGACAAGGATTTTTTTTTTCAGTGACTGGTTGTACAACGTCTCTTTAGCTCCATCAATCCTTATGAGGGACGAATGTGCCAAGTGACGCGGTACACCATAACAGACCCCTGCCCGGCAAGGTAGGAACTGCTATGTGCACAAAACAACCAATCACCTACAGAATATATAAAAGGACAGTGTCCAAAACCATCTATAGGAACAGTAAAGGATCACTAATCCCCAAAATGATCTCAGTATTTCCAGAAGAACCGTAACAAAGCCCATGGTGTATTGATAAGGAACAGCTCAATTATTAGAGATCCTCCAAATAAAAAAAAAAGATCATGCCCGTATCACGGTACAGAATTAGGAATGTAACAGCTGTATGTGGCAGGACATAGTCATAAGAACAGTCAAAATAAAAAAATTGTGGATGTGGGATTTTGTACTGGACAATTAATTCCAGCACTTGATCACCCACAAATAAATAAAAAAAATCATAAGGGGTAAAATTAGTTTCACGGTCTGAAAAAAATGTGCTCTACAACCTCTCCCACAAGAAATAATCCCTACTTGGAAAGCCCACAAACTAAAAAGAAAATATAAAGAAATTGACTCCCTAAAAAGGCCCCCAACCCATTTTTTTTTTTTTGTGTTAAATTCTAGTAATTTGCAACCATGTGAAAGGTTTCGAAACAGGGGTAGTTACAAAGGGCTGGTTTTGATGGACACATGGGGCAATAAAAGTGGGTATCCCTCCTCCTGCCATGCTTGCTACATACCCGACACCTTTTTTGGGGATATTTTTGGGTCTCAGAGGAAGGAATAGGGTGTAAAAAGTGGCGCTCTGAAAGCCTGCGCACATCCTCAGATTCGCAGGATTGTGCCGGTATAGTGGACTCAAAAAGGAGATGCTCAATGACCTTCTCCTGAAATTGAAGGAAAGTGAGCGTTCCTTGGGCTTTTTTGAAAATAACAAAACTGTTATAGGTAGCAACCTGGATGAGGTAGATTGCTACCTTTTTGTACCAGGCATGATTTTTGCGCTTCACCAGGTAAGGCTGAAGCACCTGGTCGGAAAGGTCTACACCCCCCATAAATTTGTTGTAGTCTGTTACACAGACAGGTTTCTGCTTTGCAGTGGTAGCCCCCCTCTCCGTAATTGCCACAGTGGTGTCCGTGTGTACGGTGGACAGCATGTAGACATCCTTCTTGTCGGCCCACTTCACTGCAAGCAATTCCTGACTTGCAAGGGCCATGGATGTTCCTTTTCCCAAACGCCTGGACACCAACTGTTGTGGGAGTCCCACTCTGTTCTTCCGTACTCTCCCACAGGCCCCTGTATTTGCAGCATGGAGGGCTTTATAAAGGGCAACGCTGGTATAAAAATTGTCTGTATAGAAGTGGTACCCCTTGTGCAGAAATGGCTCCATTAGGTTCCACACAATTTTGCCAGAGGTGCCAATAGTTTCTGGGCAGCCTGGGGTATGAATTTGGCAGTCCCTGCCTTCATAGATTTTGAAACCGCAGGTGTAACCCGTTGTGCTCTCGCACACTTTGTACAATTTCACCCCATATCTGGCTCGTTTAAAAGGGATGAATTGACGAAAGGAAAGACGCCCTTTGAAGCTCATGAGCGATTCATCTACAGACAAATTTTTGTCAGGGGTGTACAACTTTAAAAATAAATCATTTAGAAGGGTGATTAACCCCTTAACGCTCCATGACCTACTATTAGGTCATGCTAACTGTAGCGTTCGCGCTCAGTGACCTAATAGTAGGTCATGGAGTAAACACGGCGCCGTTCGCGCGGGGCGCGTTCATGAGCTGTGATAGCTGCTGTTTCCGACAGCAGACTATCACTGCTCAATGTGCCGGGACCGATCGCGGAGCTCCCCCGCCGATTAACCCCTCAGAAGCCGCGTTCAATAGCGATCGCGGCTTCTTAGGGGTTAATCCGCCATCGCCGGCCTGCTACACGATAGCGGCCGGCAATGGTGACTATGGCAACCGGACACCAAACAATGGCGTCCGGCTATGCCATAGACGGAAGCCTAGTGGGTCCTGACAACGTCAGGACCCACTATGCTTGCTGTCAGTGAGTAGCTGACAGTTCTAATACACTGCACTACGCATGTAGTGCAGTGTATTAGAATAGCGATCAGAGCCTCCTGCCCTCAAGTCCCCTAGTGGGACAAAGTAATACAGTAAAAAAAAAGTTAAAAAAAGATGTGTAAAAATAAGAAAATAAAAGTTTTAAAAGTAATAAAAGTAAAAGTCCCCCTTTTTCCCTTATCAGTCTTTATTATTAATAAAAAGATATAAACAAACAAATAAACTATACATAATTGGTATCGCCGCGTCCGTAACGGCCTGAACTACAAAATTATTTTGTTATTTATCCCGCACGGTGAACGCCGTAAAAAAAAATATTAATAAACCGTACCACAATCACAATTGTTTGGTCACTTCACCTCCCAAAAAATGGAATAAAAAGAGATCAAAAAGTCGCATGTACCTAAAAATGGTACTGATCGAAACTACAGTTCGGTACGCAAAAAATAAGTCCTCGCACGGCTTTATTGATTGAAAAATAAAAACGTTATGGCTCTTAGAATAAGGTAACACAAAAAGTGAATGATTGTTTACAAAACGTATTTTATTGTGCAAACGCCATAAGACATAAAAAAAAACTATAAACATCTGGTATCGCCGTAATCGTATCGCCCCGCAGAATAAAGTGAATATGTCATTTATAGCGCACGGTGAACGCTGTAAAAAAAAACGAAAAAAAAAACAATAGTAGAATTGCTGTTTATTAGTCACCACGCCACCTAAAAATAGAATAAAAACTGATGAAAAATCCGCATGCACCCCAAGAAAACTACAATGGATTCCTCAAGGGGTCTAGTTTCCAAAATGGGGTCACTTTTGGGGGGTTTCCAATGTTTTGGCACCACAAGACCTCTTCAAACCGGACATGGTGCCTAATAAAAAAGAGGGCTCAAAATCCACTAGATGCTCCTTTGCTTCGGAGGCCGGTGCTTCAGTCCATTACCGCACTAGGGCCACATGTGGGATATTTCTCAAAACTGCAGAATCTGGGTAATACGTATTAAGTTGCGTTTCTCTGATAAATCCTTTTGTGTTATAAAAAAAATGGTATAAAGAGGATTTTCTGACAAAAAAAAAAAAAGTAAATTTCACCTCTACTTTGCTCTAAATTTTTGTGAAACACCTAAAGGGTTCATAAACTTTCTAAATGCTGTTGTGAATACTTTGAGGGGTCTAGTTTCTAAAATGGGGTGTTTGATGGGGGTTTCTAATATATAGTCCCCTCAAAGCAACTTCAGAACTGAACTGGAACCTAAAAAAATAAATAAATGAGGCAATACTTCGCTTCTCACATTATACTGATAATGAGCCGTGCCCACCCCGAGATTACCCCAGTTTTGACCGTTTGTATAAACGGAGACCCCTATTAGACCGTTTCAGTGCCCGGTTTTCCCAAGCATACACCCCCGAGAAGTGTTTTTCTATTGATGAGTCTCTGGTACATTTTAAAGGGAGAATTCAATTCCGCCAGTACCTGCCGGGTAAGAGGGCAAGGTATGGCGTGAAGATGTATAAGCTGTGCCTACAGATTTAGGATATATGAAGGAAAGGCCACCCCCAAACCAGACTGCATCCTGGACTACAATAGGTACATGGGAGGGGTGGACTTGTCAAATCAAGTCCTGAAGCCCTACAGCGCCATGCGGTGTGGTATAAGAAGCTGGCCGGGCACATCATACAGATGGCTTTGTACAATGCGTACGTGCTACGTCGATGTGCAGGCCAGAGGGGAACTTTCCTGGAATTTCAAGATCTAATCTTTAGGGACCAGGAAGGGGGGGGCACCCAGTACTTCTGGAAGCGAGGCCACACGCATCATACCAGGGCAACACTTTCCAGGAGAAGTTCCCCAAACCGGTGGAAAGGGAAAGAGTCAAAAGAGGTGCAGAGTCTGCTATAAGAGGGGGATAAGGAAGAACACAATATACCAATGCGACACGTGTCCCGAAAAACCAGGGCTCTGTATGAAAGATTGTTTTAAAATGTATCATACATCCCTTGATTTTTAATTTACCCTGATGCACTCCGCACAGCTTACCCCCCTCATCTTTCCCTTCTGAGCCCTGCCGTATGCCCAGGCAGCTGATAACAGCCACATGTAGGGTATTGCCGTACCCAGGAGAACCCACATTACAATTTAAGGGGTGTATATCTCCGGTGGTGCATGCTGGGTACACTATATTGGACACTGAAATGGCATATATATATATAAAATTGCAAATCTCACTCTGCACCATCTGCTGCGCATTATCTTTTACACAGTACCTGTGGGGTCAAAATGCTCACTACACCTCTAGATGAATGTCTTAAGGGGTGTAGTTTTTAAAATGGGGTCACTTCTCGGGGGTTTCAACTGTACTGGTACCTCAGGGGCTTCTGCATACATGACTTAGCACCAGAAAAGCTCCAGTAGGCCAAATGGTGGTCCTTTCCTTCTGAGCCCTCCCATGGGCCCAAACGGCAGTTTATCACCACAAATGGGGTATTGCCGCACTAAGGACAAATTGGGCAACAAAATGTGGTATGTTGTTCCCTGTGAAAATAAGAAATTTTGATCAAAAATGACATCTTATTGGAAAAAATATCATTTTTTTCATTTCACAGCCCAATTCAAATAGGTGCTGTGAAAAAACTGTGCGGTCAAAATGATAACAAAAACCATAAATGAATTCCTTGAGGGGTGTAGTTTCCAAAATGGGGTCACTTCTGGTAGGTTTCCATTGCTTTGATACCTCTGGGGCTCTGCAAATGTGACATGGCACCCGAAAACCAATCCAGCAAAATCTGGACTCCAACAAACACATAGCGCTCCTTTCCGTCTGAGCCCTCCCATGGGCCCAAACGGCAGTTTATCAACACAAATGGGGTATTGCCGCAATAAGGACAAATTGGGCAACAAAATGGGGTATGTTGTTCCCTGTGAAAATAAGAAATTTTGATCAAAAATGACATCTTATTGGAAAAAATATCATTTTTTTCATTTCACAGCCCAATTCAAATAGGTGCTGTGAAAAAACTGTGCGGTCAAAATGATAACAAAAACCATAAATTAATTCCTTGAGGGGTGTAATTTCCAAAATGGGGTCACTTCTGGTGGGTTTCCATTGTTTTGATACCTCAACACCTCTTCAAACCTGGCATGCTGCCTAAAATATATTCTAATAAAAAAGAGGCCTCAAAATGCACTAGGTGCTTCTTTGCTTCTAGGGCTTGTGTTTTAGTCCACGAGCGCAGTAGGGCCACATGTGGGACATTTCTAAAAACTGCAGAATCTGGACAATACATATTTAGTAGTATTTCTCTGGTAAAACCTTCTCTGTTACAGAAAAAAAATTGAATAAAATTGAAATTCAGCAGAAAAAATGAAATTTGCAAATTTCATTTCCACTTTGCTTTAATTCCTATGAAATGCCTGAAGGGTTAAAAAACTTTCTATATGCTGTTTTGAATACTTTGAGGGGTCTAGTTTTTAAAATGGGGTGTTTTATGGGGGTTTCTAATACATAGGCCCCTCAAAGCCACTTCAGAACTCAAGAGGTACCTTGAAAAAAAGGCTTTTGAAATTTTCTTAAGAATATGAGAAATTGCTGTCTATGTTCTAAGCCTTGTAACGTCCAAGAAAAATAAAATAATGTTCAAAAAACGATGCCAATCTAAAGTAGACATATGGGAAATGTGAACTAGTAACTATTTTGGGTGGTATAACCGTCTGGTTTTCAAGCAGATGCATTTAAATTCTGAAAAATGCTATTTTTTGTAAATTTTCTCTAAATTTTGCAATTTTTCACAAATAAAGACTGAATATATCGACCAAATTTTACCACGAACATGAAGCCCAAAGTGTCACGAGAAAACAATCTCAGAATCGCTTGGATAGGTTTAAGCATTCCCACGTTATTACCACATAAAGTGAAATATGTCAGATTTGAAAAATGGGCTCTGAGCCTTAAGGCCCAAACTAGGCTGCGTCCTTAAGGGGTTAATGGCCTTAATTTATTAAGCCGATCATAGGCTGGGTCGCTTCTTGGGGGGACTTGGGAATTGTCAGTAAAATGCATGAATCGCATTAGGGCCTCATAGCGGTTTCTGGACATCACTGCTGCAAATACAGGGGTAGCGTGGACAGCACTACAAGTCCAGTAGGACCGGACAGAGGGTTTTTTAACCAAACCCATATTGAGGGTAATGCCTAAAAACTTTTTTATTTCTGGGACACTTGTGGGTCTCCACATTCTGGAGTACATAGACGCAGGCTTTTGTAGAACAAACTGCCTAGAATACAGATTAGTCTGCTGGACTATCAAGTCTAGGACCGTATCACATATAAATAAATTAAAAAAATTATAGGGGGTAAAATTTTGGATGTCGACACTAATTCCTGGGGTCGCTTCAAATTGGGGTACTTGGGGGGAAAATGATAGTGCAGGATCCCACATCACGGGAGGGACTGCAACACTCGGCCCTGCACTTGACACCTCTACAGCGACTGACGTATCCACCACCATAGGACTATGGGGTTCAGCGGTGGAATTAGAATCATCACTGTCACTGTCTGGAACAAATTCTGAAGCGGTGTCTGTTTCGCTTTCAGGAGTGTTGGAACATAGCAAGGCGTAGGCTTGCTCCGCGCTGTACATACGCTGAGACATATTTTATAGATGTGTATGTATATATATATATATATATATATATATATATGCCCTATAAGTCCTAACCCTAAAGTAAACCTAAAATCCTAAAAACGACACAAATTATTATTATTTTTTTTTATATATATATATTTTTTTATATATATATATTTTTTTATATAACAGACGTAAAATTAATTCTAAACGGCCCTAAACACGAACGCTAAACTAGCCCTAACCCTAAAGTAACGCTAAACTAGCACTAAACCTAAACTAACGCTAAACTAGCACTAACGCTAAACTAGAACTAACGCTAAACTAGCACTAACGCTAAACTAGAACTAACGCTAAACTAGCACTAACGCTAAACTAGCGCTGACGCTAATCTAGCGCTGACGATAATATAGATTTGATATATTATATATATATATATGTGTGTGTATAAGAACGATGATTTTTTTTCACTTTTTCTTTCTTCACAGCACAGGACTTAGACTGATTTCTCTCTCCTCTCAGAACAACTACAATGGGAGGAGAGAGAAACACAGCCCATGTCCTGGCTGTGTTATGAAAATAACTGTCAGTGATCTCTGTGATAGGTTTTATCACAGAGATCACCTGATCAGGGACCAGTCACAACGGTCCCTGATTGTTGCTGTGCCAGATGACGACACAGGTAAGATATGCAAAGCGCACTCGGGCGCAATTTTGGGGGGGGAATCGGACCGTGGGGGGGGGATCGGACCGGGGGGGGGGAATCGGACATGAAGGGGAATCGGACGGGGGGGATCGGACGTGGGAGGGGGGGCGCACTAATTACCCATTCTCTCTCCTCTCTAAGGAGTTATTCCATGAGAGGAGAGAGAAATGGCGATTATCTGCCGCTTTAGCGTGAACGCCGTGAAATAGCGATTCACGGCGATCACTTGACCAGAGACCACTCGTTATGGTCTCTGGTCGTTGCCCCGAACTCTCAGCTACCTCCGGTAGCTGAGAGAACGGAGCTCCGATCTTTAATTTCGGCGCTACTTTAGGCTAATGCGATCACGTTAAAAGGCGTCGCATTAGCCTAAAGCCCATTAGTGAGGAACGTAAAAAGGCGTACTGTTGGTCACTAAGGGGTTAATAATTATGTATATAATAATAATAATAATAATAATAACAATAAAAAAGATAACAATAAAAAGTATTTATTACTAACTCCAATTACTTAGGTTCTAAATTCTGGTTATCAATTAATATAAAAAAAAATTCAACCCTTTAAAATGCCATATGGTCAATTTAACAACCAATACATTGTTTCAGCTTCCAAACCTAATGCAATGTTATCAACAGGGGCTCCCAGGTCATGTGATCCTCTGACACTTATGATTGACAATATTCTGTTATAGGAATACCCTATTTAATAACTAATTTTTCCAGCTAGTTTCATCACAAGTAACGACTCCCTTATAGTTTTCTGGTCTTTCTAGGTCTTGCTGTTGGATTGACACTGTGTTACTTACTGTGTTGCTTATACGGTTAGCGATTTGTCCTATTTTCGGAGAACTAGAGGCGATTAGTCAAATTCTATCTTGACTGTCTCCTGGTTTTCTACGAAGGACATTGGTGCAGTTTTGCACCCGGGCATTAAACAACCATGCCTTTTTGGAAAAAATCTAAGAAATATCATGTCTCCCAAATTCCTGATGAAGGAAATCTGATGGGAGACATACCAACTATGGAGGAGCCTAACATCTCGCTCCAGAAGTTTTCTGTCATCAAAGATATGGCAGATGAAAAATCCAGCGATCTTAGTCACAGCAAATATTGTGACATTACGTCAAAGAACACCAAGAAGAGCGCATTCAGCATGCTGACCCGCCTGCGCTCCAAAAATATCCGTAAAAGGTATGTAACTAATAATTCTCATACATTGCTCAGATATCCAGAGCTGTGGTATAACAGTCACTAGATCTTTAATTCTCCCCATATCTTCACAGAAACTTTGGCAGCAGCGCTGTGATCGGCGCTAGAGAACTGGATCGCTATTTCCCAGATAGACGGTTGAGACTATATGTTGCCACCTGGAATATGGAGGGAAAGGTGAGAAGTAATGTACAATATTTATTGTGACCCATCAGTATGCCCGAGCTCAAGTTGGATGAAATGGGCCAGTAACCATGTCTCTTTAGTTTGTAGTTGAATATCACATAGTCAGGTTATATTCTACCCTATGTCAGTTGAGTTGGCGCTCTTTGTATACAATATTAATGTTTGTATATTTTGAACAGGATTACCCGCAAAATGTGGAGGATCTGCTGTTACCATCAGATGATACGAAAGACATTTATGTTATTGGCGTTCAGGAAGGATGTCCAAACAGGTAAGTCTTCTCAGGTTGTCTTACACCAGCCTATGACTGCAGATGGACAGCAGGTCGGCTGATACAAATTCTCTCTCAATGCTCTACTTATTGTATTATCACTCCTTAATTTTCAAAATTCAACACCAGAGGTTATTATTATATGGAGTGTTGATACAGATGAGTTGAGTATCTTAATCTTGTGTCATTTATTAATATGTAAATCTGAAATTGTGTCTTCTTGTAGACGGGAATGGGAGATAAAATTACAGGAGACCCTTGGACCACACTATGTATTATACCACTCCTCCGGGCTCGGAGTCCTGTATCTCACCATCTTTGTTCGACGGGAACTAATCTGGTTCTGCTCAGGTAAGATTCACATTCCTACGTCTACATAAGAAGTCTTGAATGTAGTCATTAGCTGGAACATCTTATTTAGTTATTAGACTTAGATGCCTAAGAGCTTGGCTCTCAGATTCTTGACTTCTGAGTATTGGAGATCTAAAAGTTCACACCACAGTTACAAAGTATGAAATTATGTTCTAGTAATATTTCCATAGTTTAATTGGAAATAATTTCTATTCCATTGTTGCATGTAGTACTCTTAACCACTGACCTGTCTTTTTGTGTTTAATTTCTTATACAGAGGTAGAGCACACCCATGTAACAACCAGGCTATTCCACCATGTGAAAACTAAAGGAGCCTTGGGTGTTGCCTTCACCGTCTTTGGAACATCTTTCCTTTTTATTAATTCACATCTGAGATGTAAGTATTTACAATATTAATATATGACCATGTACAGTTTTACTTTGTATAAAATTGCTGCTATTTCATAATTAACTGAAATATATGGGATGATATGAAGAGATCTGTACTAATAATGTTTTGGTAAAAATAAAAGGTTTGTTCCAGTTTGATCAAACTTTTTCTAATCTATCAATCTCATTCTATGTTGTGAGTGGCCAGTAATACAGATACACGCAGGTACAATTAGTGCAGGAGGGGGTGGCGGCGGCTGGTTTCAGTTGCGCCGCCTCCCCCTCAGAGAGGCAGCAGGGCGGACGGTGCGGCTGTATAATCCCTCACACCCACCCCTCCTCTCCATTAGCGGCAGTGGCACGCTGCAATGTGTTTTTTTGAAAATAATATGCGATTCGTGCCGCCCATATGATCATCCGCCACTGCTAATATGTATTTTTTTGTTGGCAGTTGGGGCAGTCAACAAGAGGATCCAGGACTATAAAACCATCACTGAGGGTCTCCGTCTGCCTCAAATTATTCTGGAAAGAATCAACTCCAATGCCTGTGAGTATTACTTATGTGGTTGAACCTATGGATCCTTTTATCTCTAAATTTGTCTCAGTTGAGTCTAATGCAGTCATGTGCTATAATTTTTTTATTTTTTTTTATTCTACAGTGGACGTCACCAGCCGCTTTGATCGGGTGTTTTGGTTTGGAGACCTCAATTTTCAGCTTAAAGAGGACAGAAAAAATGTGGAATCTCTTCTGCAGAAGATCGAAGGAAAAGATATATCCAGTCTCCTCAAACACGACCATCTGAATGAAGCCAAGAACAATGGTATATTTACTAGTAGACCAGTATATCATCGGTGCGGGTCCCACACCTGGACGCTGCACCGTTAAGCTGCTCCAGTGGCCTGCGGGCACCGGATGTTATGCCACACAATGCTATGTACGGAGCCGGAAGCAGTTGGCTCCTTACATAGCATAGCTGCCATGATGCATAACTGCAGGTCTGCCTCCTATTCACTTGAATAGGAGCAGAGTTGCAGTACTGCAGCTCGGCTGCAATTCCGTGGCCGGCGCCACCTGCATCCGACATGTACATCCGGTGCTCAAAGGCACCGGACCAGCTGATTAGTGCAGGGTCCGGGTGTCGGACCACCACAGATCATGTACTGATGACCTATCTGGTGAGTATGTCATCAGTTGTCAGAAGTTGGAAAACCCCTTTAATACCACAACCACTTCCACAGATTAATACAAATCACTGACATGATGGTTGATATGTTCCCCAAATTCTTATATAGTGCTAAAATTATCAATTGCTCCTTTTTTTTTTTAATACTGACAACTTTTTTTTCTTTCAACTTAAGGGTCCATATTTCTAGGGTTCAAGGAGCACACCATTGATTTCCTTCCTACATATAAGTTTGACATTGGCACAGACACCTATGATACATCAGCAAAGCAGAGAATTCCATCATATACTGTAAGATATCTTATTTCCAGGTCTACAGAGCTTGAGAGACAATAGAATCCATGGGCCAGAGCACCCATTATATAATGAATCCCCTCCCCCAATGTAATGAATTGTTATTATTATAGCTGGAAGAGTAATTTCTTATGAACAAAGCTTTCAGTTAATTTTACTTTTATGTAGTGAGTTTGTCATCACAGTTTCCCAGTGTAATATGTCGTTGCCCAGCATGGGTCAAGGATACTTATTTAATGAAATCTGTGTGACCAAGTCAAACCTAAAATACAATAAAGTCTCAATATTCTGCAATATAAATAAAGTAGGCCCAACATTTAGGTCTGTGTTGTTTTGCAGTTTAATAATATATTATAATATGATTTCACTAATGATATTTGTTATTTTCATGACCTCTACAGGACAGGGTGTTGTTTAAAAGCCAATGTGAGGGAGATGTGCGAGTCCTGAGATACGACTCTTGCCCTGTTTTGAAGACCTCAGACCACCGACCTGTTTTTGGCATCTTTGAAGTAAAGATCAGGCCCGGTTCAGATGAGTAAGTCATGTTTTCCTCCATGTTGTTGGTATGATATTTTCAGTAGCCGTCATTACTACATGGTCCTTATAGCCAGAGCTCACACTTTGGGGCAGGTGGCTGTACACCTTGGTAACAGTACTGGAGGATTATAGGATGTGAAACTAAGCAAAGTGTGGTTACCTGCTAACATTATCATATGTCTTACATAAATATATTTCTCATTCCAGCATCCCCTTGGCTGGTGGACGCTTTGATCGTAAAATCTATGTAACGGGCATTAGGAGGAAAGGACAAAAAAAGTAGCTGCATCTGTTCATGTCCTTACAGGTAAGAGCTTTGTAGTTGTCTATTATGTTTGCGGTGAAAATGTTCTTCCATCTCTTAGGTTTTCCTCTGTATCTGTAATTTATTTTATCAACTAATTTAACTAAAGTGTAAATAAGTATTTTCAATCTTAAAATTCCAACTCCTTGTATTCAGACACGTTTTCATTTCTGAATGAAGGTTGTGGGCTTTGGGGAACAACTTCCCCAACTGTAAGCATGTATGTAGTATAGTACAATGAGTTTCCTAAAGGAACCTGTCATCTGAATGGATGGAACAACTGGATTTTATGATGCATTAGCTTCTAAGCAAAAATGATGGATACAAGAAACATTGCTATTGATGGAAGACATTACTTGGCATCTTGCAGGACTCCTAAGGAACAGTTACAATCTCCGGGGCATAAAACATCGGAACATTAGAAAGTTCCCGTAACATGCTGAAGAGCGCAGCTCTAGGTCAGACCCACTGCTTGCATCAACCATCTTCAAGGTTTGTAGTGTGACGCCAAGGATCAATTAAGAAATGTATTTACCTCAAATCACCTTAAAAAGTCTTCTAGATTTTGTGTCTGCTAAGAAACACACATTATAGAACATTAATAGCAAATATTTGTCTTGCAGCATAAACATCAATTCCGCAGTACATCTGGCGAGAATAGCGCTCCCTGTCACCGGAGGAGCCACCATCAATGCTGATAGAAAGGTAAGTTCCTCTGGATGTGTCCCCTCTCTATATTTATCAAGCAGCCTGAATGATCAATATTTAATAGGGTTGTGTGCTTCTCCCCCCAGAACAAGTCAGCAGATATCAACAGAACATCAACACCAATAACAACCAAGGGCAGAATCCGCCATCTTACAAGAATTCCAATGGCGAGACTTAACATTTCTACAACATCTGTCACAGAAGAGACATCAATGTGGTCACCAGGGCATCAATATCACGCAGAAGACCAGGTTCAGAACAGGACAATATGTCATCTCTTCTTGTGTCTGTGGAATCCAGATTTTCCACCCCTTACTGATACTACAGTATATACTGTGACATATTCCGTCGTTTTTGCTGGATCTTGTATTACCATCATCTTTACCATTATATATTTTGATCTACAAAAACCTTAAATACATTTTTAACATCAATCCATAAGTGTGGCTGGTAATTGTTATGTGCGCGGCTGCAACTTACCACAGTGTATACATTTCACCTAACCGACCCTTCACAGCGCTATTTGTGTGACATCGCGTTTAATCCAGTGGTAGGTGACAGGACATTGTATCATATGTACACAATACAGAGTGTATGGAACGTGCCGCCATATGTACTGGATTATATACTGTAGGACAAAGAGTGACAGGAGAAGTAAAACATTGATATATTTGATAGTTGCTTAACCCCTTAAGGACGCAGCCTAGTTTGGGCCTTAGGGCTCAGAGCTCATTTTTCAAATCTCATTGGTGTGCAAGAGCAGTAATGATCCCAATTTCCCAGCTGCTATTGAGTTGTTGAATTTATTAAAATGTAACTTTTATTATTTTAATTTAGAAATGAAGCGCAGCAGAGAGAAGAAAGACGTACAACATTGAGGTGAGTTAAAATGGTTCCAAGTCGGTTAGCGTAACGTTTGAGATCCAATGTGTATTAGGGTCTCATAAGAATAAAGTGGCAGGCGCAGTCAGCAGCTGCAGACTGCTAGAGAGCCTCTTTGTCACACAGAGAATTGAAAGAGAAAAGCACGGCGCCACATAGTGTGAGTAAGCCCAGGAAAAAACAAACTATGTTTGACAGATGGAGGCTTACCACAGGTGGAAAGGTCAGGAGCGTGTAGTAGGTAGATAAGTATTGGATGAGTGCTGCTGCCGAGATCCCAGCCGGTCAATCCTGAAGGACCACCGCTATAGATAATGTGTAAATTCTTTGAAAAAACGGGACCCCATACGGCGCTGCTACTCAGGAAGGATACAGTGGTAGTTATAAATGATACTTTATTGTAGGCTACGCGTTTCAATGCCGCACCGGCATCTTCCTCAGGCCACACACATTGCAGTCTGAACAACAGCCCTTTAAATACACCACGCGGGAGAAAAAACCGCCAATGTAAACAGGGTTAAAGTGCAAGGTGACGTAATCACCGGGAGAAGTTCAAACTTAACAGATACAAGAAAGACATTCAATTGTATATACTGCTAATTTAAACTAAAATCGGCAGAGTTGAATTAAAATGCGGTATGGGATCTTAACATAAAAAAGGGGACAATTGCAGACAATCTATAAAACATTAATATCCATATCGATGAATTTAAACAGTTGCTAAAACATAATAAAATATACAGAAGTTTAGCGATGTATCGTACTTGCAATATTTTGCGGTAATTCACCAATTAATTAAAATGAAAACAAATTAAAGGAAAATAAACTGAATGGGTGAAAATAATAAAAACTGCTATGGAACCCATATTACTGGGAACTCAACTGAACGTGACCCTTTGGCCAATTCAGGAGAGTGAGGAAGAATTGCTCGTCTGAAATTAATTTTTTAAGGGAATGTGAGATTTTAGAAAGTAGATTTAAGGTGAAAAATTTCCCTACACAACTGATTAAAGGTGCACGTTTAAAAGCAGCAGAATTGACCCAAAAGTCCTGTGTTAACCAAACAAAAAAGACAGAGGATACTACCGATTGCACTAATAAAAATGGAAAAACTAATACCAACAAGATTAAGTTTACAAATAATTTTATTACATCATATAACAGTGGACATAAATTGGTGAGATCTATTTTGTCCAAACATTGGCATATCTTGAAAAATGATCCTTTCCTCAAAAATTCTCTACCCGACAAACCAAATATCACCTTTAGACGGTCAGCTAATTTGAAGATTATATTGGCCCCTAGTCTTATCAATAACCTTAAACCTTCTATTCCAAGAGTTTTACCAGTTTTGAATGGATCCTATAAGTGTAGCCAAGGACGTTGTCTGTGTTGTAACAATATCTCACACAAAAAACTGACCTTCTGTTTCAATACAACCAAAGAAATTTTCCCAATTAAGGCTTTCCTTAATTGTGGTAGTAATTTTGTAATTTACCTCCTTGAGTGTTCGTGCCGCTTACAGTACATTGGGAGGACCATCCAATGTTTGAGAAGCAGAATCAACAAACATAGATATAATGTTCTAAAGGGGTTTTTAAAACACAGTGTTTCGAGACACTGTGCTTCTTCCCATAACTGCCAGTTTAATAGAATTACCATTACGCCTATTGAACAAATTCCTTGTGACGTTCCCAACCGGTTCCAAAAACTCAAGCAAAGAGAAAATGTTTGGATTTTTAAACTATTGACCCTACATCCAAACGGTTTGAATGACATCACGGAAACTAGTCTTGATTAATGCTTCTTTTATTACAGATGAATTTGTGTTTTTTTAGCATATAGTACTCACTTTTGACTTATACATGTATACCTAATACTTATATATATTTGTTCATGTTAGAAATCTTTAGTGAATTTTCCACAATTTATTAAAAAGGTTAACCACTGTTAATAATATCAAGATCATCGTAAAGGATGAGCAGTGGTTCTATTAAAATCAACATCATTGGGTGGAATTTCCCTGATTAGTTGAGTTCTGGCCGTTATGGGTTTTATGGTATTTTTAATCATTTTCTCTTCCTGAATCCATTTTTCTCTAAATTCGTTTTGATTGCAAATCATTGGTGAATTACCGCAAAATATCGCTGTTTTGATACAGCATAAACTTCTGTATATTCTTTTGAGCTTTTAAACTTTTATCTTAATTCATAGATAAATATTTGAGATTGTCTTAAATAGTCCTCTCTTTTATTCAAATTAATTTTACTCAACACCCATACTCTTTTATGATGGAATGTCCTCACTTTATTCCAAAGGATAACTACTGAAAATAAAAATATAAATGACATTTAGATCAACTTAATGGTTGATTGTTGTTTTTTTACCAAAATATACATCATTTTATATGTTTTCCACGTTCAGTTGAGTTCCCAGTAATATGGGTTCCATAGCAGTTTTTATTATTTTCACCCATTCAGTTTATTTTCCTTTAATTCGTTTTCATTTTAATTAATTGGTGAATTACCGCAAAATATTGCAAGTACGATACATCGCTAAACTTCTGTATATTTTATTATGTTTTAGCAACTGTTTAAATTCATCGATATGGTTATTAATGTTTTATAGATTGTCTGCAATTGTCCCCTTTTTTATGTTAAGATCCCATACCCCATTTTAATTCAACTCTGCCGATTTTAGTTTAAATTAGCAGTATATACAATTGAATGTCTTTCTTGTATCTGTTAAGTTTGAACTTCTCCCGGTGATTACGTAACCTTGCACTTTAACCCTGTTTACATTGGCGGATTTTTCTCCCGCGTGGTGTATTTAAAGGGCTGTTGTTCAGACTGCAATGTGTGTGGCCTGAGGAAGATGCCGGTGCGGCATTGAAACGCGTAGCCTACAATAAAGTATCATTTATAACTACCACTGTATCCTTCCTGAGTAGCAGCGCCGTATGGGGTCCCGTCTTTGTCACACAGGGTAAGATGCAGTAGCTTGTGCCGACTAGGATTATTAAAAGAGCGCTAGCCCCCCCGACATGTTTCGCTGCTTCAGCAGCATCCTCAGGGGATAAATTCGGGGCTAATGGTCTGAAGCAGCGAAACATGTCGGGGGGGGGGGTAGCGCTCTTTTAATAATCCTTTTAACTCACCTCAATGTTGTACGTCTTTCTTCTCTCTGCTGCGCTTCATTTCTAAATTCAAATAATAAGGGTATGTGCACACACACTGATTACGTCCGTAATTGACGGACGTATTTCGGCCGCAAGTACAGGACCGAACACAGTGCAGGGAGCCGGGCTCCTAGCATCATACTTATGTACGATGCTAGGAGTCCCTGCCTCGCTGCAGGACAACTGTCCCGTACTGTAATCATGTTTTCAGTATGGGACAGTTGTCCTGCAGCGAGGCAGGGACTCCTAGCATCGTACATAAGTATGATGCTAGGAGCCCGGCTCCCTGCACTGCGTTCGGTCCGGTACTTGCGGCCGAAATACGTCCGTCAATTACGGACGTAATTAGTGTGTGTGCACATACCCTAAAAGTTACATTTTAATAAGTTCAACAACTTAATAGCAGCTGGGAAATTGGGATCATTACTGCTCTTGCACACCAATTTGCTTTTGTATATAATCCATTCCTGCCAGCTACTAGGGTCTGCGCTATTTCTTTTGACATTTTTCAACGTCGGAATGCTTAAACCTATCCAAGCGATTCTGAGACTGTTTTCTCGTGAGACATTGGGCTTTATATTAGCTGTAGAATTTTGTTGATATGTTCAATGTTTATTGGTGAAAAATTGCAAAATTTAGAGAAAATTTAGAAAAGATAGAATTTTTCTAAAGTAAAAAATGCATCTGCTTGTAAAACAGATGGTTATACCACCCAAAATAGTTACTAGTTCACATTTCCCATAATTCTACTTTAGATTGGCATCATTTTTTGAACATTCTTTGATTTTTCTTGGACGTTACAAGGCTTAGAACATAAACAGCAATTTATCATATTTTTAAGAAAATTTCAAAAGCCTTTTTTTTAAGGTACCTGTTCAGTTCTGAAGTGGCTTTGAGGCACCTATGTATTAGAAACACCCACAAAACTCCCCATTTTAAAAACTAGACCCCTCAAAGTATTCAAAACAGCATTTAGAAAGTTTTTTTTAACCCTTTAGGCATTTCACAGGAATTAAAGCAAAGTGGAGGTGAAATTTGCAAATTTCATTTTTCTTGCTGAATTTAACTTTATTCTATTTTTTTCTGTAACACAGAAGGTTTTACCAGAGAAACACTACTAAATATGTATTTTACAGATTCTGCCGTTTTTAGAAATGTCCCACATGTGGCTCTAGTGTGCTCTTGGACTAAAACTCAAGCCCCAGAAGCAAAGAAGCACCTAGTGCATTTTGGGGCCTCATTTTTATTAGAATATATTTTAGGCAGCATGCCAGGTTTGAAGAGGTGTTGAGGTGGCAAAAAAGTAGGAATCCCTTAAAAGTGACCCCATTTTGGAAACTGCACCCCTCAAGGAATTCACTAATGGTTGTTGTTACCATTTTCACCCCACAGTTTCTTCACAGAGCGTCTTTGAATTGGGCTGTGAAATTAAAAAGATGACATTTTTTCCAATAAGATGTCATTTTGATCAAAATTTCTTATTTTCGCATGGAACAAAATGCCCCATTTTGTTGCCCAATTTGTCCTGAGTGCGGTAATATCCCATTTGTGGTGATAAAATGCCGTTTGGGCCCATGGGAGGTCTCAGAAGGAAAGAAGCGCTATGTGTTCTTTGGAGTCCAGATTTTGCTGGATTGGTTTTCGGGTGCCATGTCAAATTTGCAGAGCCCCAGACAGTGGCGTAGCTATAGGGTTTGCAGCGGTCGCAATTGCGACCGGGCCCCTAAGCCTGGGGGGCCCACGGGCCCCCGTTGCCATACAGCATGTTTTCTAACTGAATCTTCTGTCCGTGAAGCCGGCACTTCCTGGTTACGGTCACATGGTACACTTAGTGTACCATGTGACCGTGTTGTCACGTGACACGGCTTCCAGACAGAGCAGAAGAGGCGGTGCGGAGGACTCCAGGTAAGCTGCAGTGTAATGTAATGTATATTGTAATGTAATGTATTGTGTTGTAACGTTATGTATTGTAATGTAATGTGTTGTGATGCCTTGTAATGTATTGTGTTGTTTGCAGTGGAGAGGGGGGGGCGTTAAATCACAGCCCCCCCCTCCTCCACCGCAAACTGCACAATACAACACAATACAGTATAGTACGAGTGTATGAGAGCGGGGCTGCGGCTGTGTAATACAGTCACTGCCCCGCTCCTGAGTCCTGACATCTGCGCGCCGTCAAGATGATGTGATGCGGCCGGCGCTGCACTAATGAGCGTCGGCACTGAAGACAGAACATGGTGGGCGCGCTACAAAACACCCCCATGTTCTGTCCTCAATGCCTGAACCGCCGCTCATTAGTAGGAGCAGGGGCAATGGCTGTATTACACAGCCGCAGCCCTGCTCTATAACGGCGGAGATCAGAGAAACCGCTCATCTCCGCCGCTATTCTCCTGAATGCTGCGATCAAAGCTGACAGCAGCATTCAGGGGAAAATGAGAAGGGGGGATGCCCCTGGATCGCGTCACAGGGAATTCCTGTGACGCGATTAAGGGACATCCCATATATGGGCAGACAGCCCAGGGTCTATTGAAGGACCCCAGGGCTGTCCTACCATATTTCCTGTTGTTAGGGCATACTGAGGTATGTCCTAACAACTGCCTGTGTACTATCAGTACACAGGCTAATGTACTAGCATATAGCTATATGCCAGTACATTGAAGTTTTAAAATAAAGTAAAAACAAAGTAATGTTAAATAAAAAAAATACACATACACCTTTTTTATAATAAACATTAAAATAAGTCTCAATACATAAAACATACACATAATCGGTATTGGCGCAGCCGTAATAACCTGCACAACAATTTTTTTGCATCATTTATGATGTGTACTCTGTAAAAAAATAAAATAAAAATTGCTTTCTATCACTTAGGCCCCATTCACACGACCGTGCCCGCAATCACGGCCCGCGATTGCGGGCACGGCCGGCCGCCCACTGCCACCCGCATTTTCGGGCCGTGCTCCCATACAAAGTATGTGAGAACGGCCCGCAAAATGCAAAAGGACGGACATCTTCCATAATTTTCGGAACATTTCTACGGCACGGACAACCATCCGTAGCGCTACGGAAATGTGTCCGCGCTCAATGAAAGTGAACGGAGGTTATTTACGGTCGTGTGCATGGGGCCTAATTATGAGGCACAAGGTGCGATGATGAATTTAACCTCCATGTGCCTCACATTAATAGTAATTAACTCCATCATGTACCTTACATATTAACCCATTATGACTGAGAAACATAATGGGGTTAATTACTATTAATGTGAGGCACATTCAAAATTCATAATCACACCTCCTGCCTCACATCAGAAAATGGAAGAACTTTTTTTTATTTTTATTACTGTTGGCAAAGTAAACGAAATATCGGTATCGAAGTTCAAATTTTGGTATCGTGACATCCCTACACTGTGGGTCGCGTCCCCCTGGGGGTTCGTGAGTCACTCACCGAGGTCCCGGTTCCAATCAATGCTGGAGCAAGGAGCTGACATCTCCTTGATCCAGCATTCCCTGTGCCGTGAGTGGCTCGACACAGGCAGGCGGGATGTAGCGACATCATCGCGCCTGCCTGCGCTGAGTCACTCATAGTACACACCGGAGGAAGCGAAGGATCCTCCACTCAACGTGGGAATGGGGATAGGTAAGTAATTATGCACATATGGGGGCATTATACTGTATGGGGGGGCTGATATTGTGGGGGGGCATTATACTGTATGGGGGGCTGATATGGGGAGCATTATACGGTATGGGGCTATTATGGGGGGGCAGTATACGTTATGGGGCATTATACTGTGTGGGGGCAGCTATGGGAGCATTAACTGTGTGGGGGCATTATACTATGGGGGCTGTTGGGCAAGGCATCTGGGCATAGGAGCGCGCAGGGGTCTGATGATGATGGTGGTGCTGGGGAGGAGTAGGGGGGCCCAAGCTGAATTCTTGCACCCGGGCCCATGAGCCTTTAGCTACGCCCCTGGCCCCAGAGGTATCAAAGCAATGGAAACCCACCAGAGGTGACCCCATTTTGGAAACTAAACCCCTCAAGGAATTCATTTATGGGTTTTGTGACCATTTAGACCCCACAGTTTATTCTCTGAATTTATTTGAAATGGGCTGTGAATTAAAAAAAATGTGTGATAAACTGGGCCCATGGGAGGGCTAAGAAGGAAAGGACTACCATTTGGCCTACTGGGGATTCTCTGGTACTAAGTCATGTATGCAGAAGCCCCTGAGGTACCAGTACAGTTGAAACCCCCGAGAAGTGACCCCGTTTTAAAAACTACACCCCTTAAGGCATTCATCTAGAGGTGTAGTGAGCATTTTGACCCCACAGGTATTGTGTAAAAGATAATGCGCAGCAGATAGTGCAGAGTGAGATTTGCAATTTTCTATACATATATGCCATTTCAGTGTCCGATATATTGTGCCCAGCATGCGCCACCGGAGACATACATCCCATAAACTGTAATGTGGGTTCTCACGGGTACGGCAATACCCTACATGTGGATGTTAACAGCTGCCTGGGCACACAGCAGGGCCCAGAGTGTAAAGATGAGGGGGATAAGCTGTGCGGCGTGCATCATGGTAAGTAAAACTGGGGTAGATTGAAAATCAAGGGATGTATGATAAATTTTAAAACACTTTCATACAGAGCCCTGGTTTTTCGGGACACGTGTCATATTGATATATTGTGTCTTACCTTATCCCCCTCTTATAGCAGACTTTGCACTTCTTTTGACTTTTTCCCTTCTTGCCAGTTTGGGGAACTTCTCCTGGAAAGTGTTGCCCTGGTACGATGCGTGTGGGCTCGCTTCCAGAAGTACTTGGTGCCCCCCCTTCATGGTCCCTAAAGATTAGGTTCTTGATAACCACCTCTTGAAATTCCAGGAAAGTTCCCGTCTGGCCTTTACATCGATGTAATACGTACGCATTGTACAAAGCCATCTATATG
This sequence comes from Rhinoderma darwinii, assembly GCF_050947455.1. NCBI lineage: Eukaryota > Metazoa > Chordata > Amphibia > Anura > Rhinodermatidae > Rhinoderma > Rhinoderma darwinii. The sequence goes on along the minus strand of NW_027461683.1, from coordinate 34,904 downwards.
ATGTTCCCGGCCAGCTTCTTATACCACACCGCATGGCACTGTAGGGCTTCAGGACTTGATCTGACAAATCCACCCCTCCTATGTACCTATTGTAGTCCAGGATGCAGTCTGGTTTGGGGTTCTCTGTACTGGTACCTCGTACAGGTACATGGGCACTGGTGTGGCCATGTATTGTTGTCAATACAACGACATCTCTCTTGTCCTTGTACTTAACACACAATATGTTGCTGCTAGAATGTGCCCTGCTTCCACCCCTTCTTGTTTGCCCAAGCAGTGTCTTAGGGAGTTGTAATGTCAGGATAGGGAGACAGACAGGTGAGCCCTAATCTACCCGCCACTCAGACCCTGCCTACTTTCACAGCCCGTCCTAGGCGACGGCGTACAAATGGGCGACGGTCCATACGCTCAATATATGCACGACAGACAAACAAGACAAGGGTACACAAAAGCAAAGGGAAGTGGGGCAGTTGCCCACGGCAAAACCGTGAGCAACAGAGTAGTGGATGAGCCGAGTCAAACCAGGAGGGTACGTGGTAACAATTGCAGAGCAGGAGAATAGTCAGTCAAGCCAGGGTCAATATGAAGCAGAGGTCAATGGTAACAGCAGGAACAGCAGAGCCAGGAAACAAGAGAATCACAGGCAAAGGACAAGCATCAAATGAAGTTATAAGTAGACCAAGGGCGGGAGCTAGAACCGTCTGGCCAGGCTGCGATAGGCTCTCCCACTCCTCAGCCTACCAGCCAGAGTTGTAGCAGATCGAGTCACTCTAGCAGACCTAGACACAGATGCAGGCTTATTAACCACGGGCGTCGACACAGAAGCTGTGTCAGGCAAATCCTTCACAGGAGGCCTCTGCGATTTCTTCTAGCAGTGCCGCATGCCACAGTACTTCTGGAAGCGAGGCACTTGAAGAGTAGGATGCTGGTATAAAAATTATCCAGTTAGAGGTGGTAAACCTGGTCCAGCAGTGGGTGCACCAAATCCCACCCAATTTTTGCGTTAACTCCCAGTAAGGGGGGGGGCATTCTAAGGGCTGAATACTGCTGTCCTTGTAAGTATACCCTGATGCACTCTCGCACAACTTATACATCTTCACGCCATACCTTGCCCTCTTACACGGCAGGTACTGGTGGAATTGAAGCCTCCCTTTAAAATGGACCAGGGACTCATCAATAGAAATACAATTCTCGGGGGTGTATGCTTTGGAAAACCGGGCACTAAAATGGTCTAATAGGGGTCTCCGTTTATACAAACGGTCAAAACTGGGGTCATCTCAGGGTGGGCGCTGCTCATTATCAGTATAATGTAAGAAGCGAAGTATTGCCTCATAACGCATCCTGGACACGGCCATACGGTACATCGGGGTGTGGTATAAGAAAAAGCCTCTTTTTTTTTTAGTTACCAGTTTAGTTCTGAAGTGGCTTTGGGGGGGCCTATATATTAGAAACCCCTATAAAACACCCCATTTTAGAAACTAGGCCCCTCAAAATATTCAAAACAGCATTCAGAAAGTTTATTAACCTTTTAGGTGTTTCACAGGAATTTAAAGCAAAGTAGAGGTGCAATTTACATATTTCAGTTTTTTTGTAAGAAAATTGTTTTTATTCCTTTTTTTTTTCTGTAAAACAGAAGGTTTTACCCCGAGAAACACTACTCAATACTTATTGCCCAGATTCTCCAGTTTTGAGAAATATCCCAGATGTGGTCCTAGTGTGGTAATGGACTGAAGCACCGGCCTCCGAAGCAAAGGAGCACCTAGAGGATTATGAGGCCTCCTTTTTATTAGGCACCATGTCCGGTTTGAAGAGGTCTTGTGGTGCCAAAACAGTGGAAAGCCCCCAAAAGTGACACTATTTTGGAAACTAGACCCCTTGAGGAATTCATTGTAGTTTTCATGGGGTGCATGTGACTTTTTGATCAGTTTTTGTTCTACTTTTAAGAGGCGTGGTGACTAAAAAACAGCAATTCTTCTATTGTTTTTTATTCTATTTTTTTTACAGCGTTCACCGTGCGCTATAAACGACATATTCACTTTATTCAGCATGGCGATACGATTACGGCGATACCAAATGTTTATAGGTTTTTTTTATGCCTTATGGTGTTTGCACAATAAAATAATTTTTATTAACAATCATTTACTTTTTGTGTTGCCTTATTCTAGGAGCCATACAGTTTTTGTCTTTTTTTCCATCAGGAAAGCCGTGTGAGGACTTGTTTTTGCGTAACGAACGGTAGTTTAGATCAGTACCATTTTTAGGTACATGCGACTTTTTGATCTCTTTTTATTCCATTTTTTGAGAAGTGAAGTGACCAAAAAACTGTGATTCTGGTATGGTTTATTATTATTTTCTTTTACGGCGTTCACCGCGCGGGATAAATAACTAAATACTTTTGTAGTTCAGGCCGTTACGGATGCGGCGATATCAATTATGTATAGTTTATTTGTTTATTTATTTATTTTTATTAATAATAAAAGACTGATAAGGGAAAAAGGGGGATTTTTACTTTTGTTACTTTTAAAACGTTTATTTTCTTATTTTTACAAAACCTTTTTTTAACTTTTTTTAACTTTATTACTTTGTCCCACTAGTGTACTTGAGGGCAGGAGGCCCTGATCCCTATTCTAATACACTGCACTATATGCGTAGTTCAGTGTATTACAGCTGTTAGCTACTCACTGACAGCAAGGCTTCCATAAATGGCATAGCTGGATGCCATTGTTAGGTGTCCGGTTGCTATAGCCACCATCGCCGGCCGCTATCGTGTAGCGGGCCGATGTAGCAGCTTAACCCCTAAGAAGCCGCTATCGCTATTGAAAGCGGCTTTCAAGGGGTTAATCAGCGGGGACACAGCGATCAGTCTCCGCAGAAGGAGCTGCGGCGACTGCTGTACGAGAAAGCAGCTGTTACAGCTCCTGTATGTGTCGGGAAGACGGCCGAAATGGCCGTTCCTCCCGTGACATACTATTCCAGCGCTGAGCGCGAACGATGCACTTAGCACGAAGGAATAGTACGTCGCTGAGCGCGAAGGGGTTAAGCATCAGTTTCCTAAAATGTAATATTAGACTCCCTTTACAAGCGGAGACAATACGATTAAGCAAATATTTTCTTTACGTTTCCCAGTATATAATATGGTACAATAAATGGTGCCGTGAAAAAGTACAACTTGTCCTTCAAAAAACAATCCCTCATACGTTTTTTTTGGACCAAAAAATAAAAACTTATGGCTTCTGGAAGTTGGGGAGGAAAGAGCGAAAATGAAAAACCAAAAATAACTGTAAAAGTCAGGGGTTAAATATGAGGTTATAGGTAACATAAGTAATAATTCATGGCGTGATATATTTAGTAAAGTCCAGTTCATCTCATTCCACTATTGGACAGGAATAGTTGGTACACTGAAACTTGTAGAATTTCTAATTCTCTTGATGTAGGGATATGAATCTTGGACAATATGGGTGTAAGTATTAAAGGGGTTCTCTGCAAATAAACCTTGATCACTGTAAAATAAAAAATTTTATACAACTTTATAATATCCTTTGTGCTAAAATTTCTGTTTTAACTTTTGCTGTAATGGGATGAAAACACGGAGTGAAAACCCAAAGAAGCCAAATACTTCTCATGGATAGTAATATGCTACAATTGTATCCAGCCTAAGCAATAATCTGTAAACTAAACAGCATGGACTCTAAGGCCTCATGCACACGAATGTAATGGCTTTTATTCTACTCAAATACGGATCCCTAGTCATCCAAAGTCATCTGCGACTCATTCGCATATAGGCACGCTGTCCGCAAATACGTACCGTCATGCATCCTTAGTACATCCGCATTTACGGATCCGCAAAAAAAAGAAATGGGAGTCTACAAATGATGTCACCACTATGTCGCAACCCCTTGAAAAGGTCACATGATCGCTCTGGCACCATTTTCTCTGGCATTTGTGCTTTGTGAGAGCTCTGTTGGAATCCTCGGCTGATATAACTTTGGTTTCTGGCATTTCTTTCGTTGCAAGGATGCACTACCCACGTGTGGTTCATGCTCTCATGCTCTTCTGGACTGGCTCGTCTCTCGGCGATTCGGACAGTAAGCTATGCTGGAAGAAGAACCGAAGAGGAGGAGGAGGTACTGGGTTCACCCCATTGTCTCCCAACAGCCCAGAAAGGTGCATTTCCATACCCTGTATGCAGACCTGCGGCAGCACCCGGACAAGTTTCACAACTTCTGCTACATGTCGATTTCCAGCTTTGACCGACGGTGCATCTCGGAGGAACGGCTCATCGTTTCTCTCAGGTAAGAACACCAAATGTCCCTTTTGTCCATTGCTGCCATGTCACCTTGCTACAGGTAGTATAACCGTAGTTGTCCCCTGTGCCCATTGCCGCCATGTCTCCCTGCTACAAGTAGTATGTATATAATTGTAGTTGTCCCCTGTGCACATTGCCGCCATGTCATAATGCTACAAGTAGTATATAACCGTAGTTGCCCCTGTGCCCATTGCCGCCATGTCACTCTGCTACAAGTACTATATAACCCTGGTTGTAGCCTTTGCCCATTGCCACCATGTCACCCTGGTACTGCTAGCACTAATTATTCGAAATATTTTTTTCACAGATTCCTGGCAACAGGGAACTCATTTGCATCACTGCATTTTGAATTTCTACTTGGGTGTTCCACCATTTCACAGATCATCTGTCTGACCTGCGAAGTCATCTGGCAGCGACTGAGAGCGACGATGATGCCACAGCCCAAGGCACAAGACTGGTTTCGGATTGCCGTGGGCTTTTACCAACAATCACAGTTTGCCAACTGTGTTGGCGCACTGGATGGTAAACACATTAGTGTGAAGAAGCCACCTCACTCATGGTACCTAGATTTCAATTACAAGCAGTATTTATTGGTGATGCTGTTCGCCTTGGCTGACAGCAACTACCAGTTTGTAATTGTAGATATAGGGGCCTATGGGAGCTCTACAGATGCTGGCATCTTCAGGGCTTCCAGAATGGGTGAACGGCTTCAGTCCAAACAGCTCTCCGTTCCAGAACCGAGACAACTGCCTGGATCTACTGGACCTCCTGCCCCATTTCTCATCGTGGCAGATGAAGGATTTGGACCATAAATTCTACGTACAGCACACATCGAGCTGAGCCTGCACCATAACCAATGGGCTGAAACTCTCCTGTAGCGGCAGGGACCAGACTGAGGTCTGATCTCCGCCGATTAACTCCCTAAATGGTGCGGTCAATTGCAACCGCAGCATTTGGTTGGTTTGTACGCTATCTGGATCCCTGTGACGCAATTGCGGGGGTGGCGATGTTTGCTATGGCAACTGTAGGCCTAACAATAGCCTACTGCTTGCCAAGTACAGAAGCCTATTAGGACCAGCTTAGATGCGGGACCTAATAAGCTTGCTGTCAGTTTATGACGGCAGGTCTAATACACTGCACTATGTATGTAGTGCAGTGTATTAGAATAGCGATCAGGTCTTCAGGCTTTCAAGTCCCCTAGTAGAAAGAAATATTTGAAAAAGTTATTAAAAATGTTGAATAAAAAAAAAAATAGTTTCACGTTACATAAACAAAAAAAAGCCTTTTTTCCCATACTAAAAGTTTTATTATAGGAAAAAATTTAATACATTAAAAAAGTACACGTATTTTGTATCGCCGCTTCCTTAACGTCCCCAACTATAAAGCTTTAACTTTAACTGATTGTGACTAGAGATGAGCGAACCGGGACAACCGAACCCGGTTTCCGTCCGAACTTCCCGAAAAGTTCGGTTCGCAGCGAATCCGAACTTCACCGGGTTCGGCCGAACCCGTTTTGACCGAACCCGGCTACGTTTTGGCGCCTGCCACATGTTACATCTAAAATGGAGGATTTCACAAGATCACCTGACATCAGGCTACCCCATAATGCCTTGCAAACGGCTCTCCCAGCAAATCGGGAGGCAGCATAGGGGCGGGCTCAAGCCTGCAATAAAAGTCTATGCACAGAGCTCAGCGGCCATTTTACAGACAGGAGCTGTAGGGATAGCATCTCTGTGCAGTAAGGGAAAGCTTTAGGAATCTAAAAGGCAGGAATCCAGAAATCTAAGGGGCTCATCCACTACTCACTACTCAGCCAGTGTGTGAATACGCTTTTATAAGGGGCTCATCCCCATTGCATCCAACTTGCAATACAGGCAGGCTTTGTAGTACTACAACACCCAGCATTCCCTGAGTCAGTGCACAGTGGCTAATAGAAATTCTCATTCATTGCCATTTGCCAAGCCAGTGTCAGTGTGTGAATACGCTTTTAGAAGGGGCTCATCCCCGGCCGTTAACATAACAAACAATCCAACTTGCAATACAGGCAGCCTAGTAGTACTACAACGCCCAGCATTCCCTGAGTGCACTGCAGCGAGGCTGATAGAAATTCTCATTCATTGCCATTTGCCAAGCCAGTGTAAGTGTGTGAATACGCTTTTAGAAGGGGCTCATCCCCGGGCGTTAACATAACAAACAATCCAACTTGCAATACAGGCAGCCTAGTAGTACTACAAGGCCCAGCATTTCCTGAGTGCACTGCAGCGAGGCTGATAGAAATTCTCATTCATTGCCATTTGCCAAGCCAGTGTCAGTGTGTGAATACGCTTTTAGAAGGGGCTCATCCCCGGCCGTTAACATAACAAACAATCCAACTTGCAATACAGGCAGCCTAGTAGTACTACAAGGCCCAGCATTCCCTGAGTGCACTGCAGCGAGGCTGATAGAAATTCTCATTCATTGCCATTTGCCAAGCCAGTGTCAGTGTGTGAATACGCTTTTAGAAGGGGCTCTGATATGTCTGGGAAAAAAAAGGTTGTGAAAGGACGGGGTAGAGGAAAACACCCATGCCGTCTCCTCTTCCAGTTGTTGGATCTGTTGGTGCCAGACCCAGTACCAGCATTTGTGGCACAATACATGTGCCCAGTTCCACTAGTAGCAGCTGCCATGTGCCTGCTGGTAGTAGTAGCACCAAGTCAGACTTGTCCATCTCCTCCGGTGGGCGGGTTTCTTTAGACAATACGGCCATTGTGGACTGGTTGGCTGGCTCGCGGTCATCTCAGCAGGCAGACTCTGACGATCTGGCTTCAAGCCAGGTTTCGTTGGATTCCAGATCCTCTACAGTTCCTTGGCACAGTGACAGTAGTAATATAGGTATTTCTAGTGTTTCCATTCCATCATCTATGTCTTCGCTCCCCCTTCCTAGCGGGAAGCCATCTTTCCTGAGAGTCCTAAGAGACATCTCCTCGGGTGCGAAGGAAGATACTGAACAACATAGTGATGATGATGATTTGTTTTCCACGAGTCAGCCAACGGAGTGTGTTGCGGCGGTGGTGGAGGTGGAAGCGGTGTCCGAGACGCATAGCTGCGGTAGTGGGGGTGTTGGTGGTGGTAGCCGTGGTGGCAGACGCAGTAATGAGGGGGGGCATGGAGCCCGCCATGATGTCACATCACATTCACAACACAGTGACAGAAGTGGCGGGGATGATGAGGAAGGCTATGATGATGATGTTGTTTTAGACAGGACGTGGGAACCAGGTGACGAGGTGATGACGGCGTCAGAGGAGGAGGGTAGTAGCGGCGACACTGGCCATGATAAACAGCCAAGCCGAGGTAAGGGCAGAAGTCAATCTGCAAAACGTTGCAGCGGTAGGGTCAGCTCAGGAGCCGGTGACGGCGACACTGATGCTGGTGTAGGCTCCCGAAAAAAGCCTGCCAGACAAGGGGCAAGCTCGGGTGGTGGTGGTGGTTGTGGTGGTGGTGGTGGACATGGTACTACCTCTTTACGGTACTCTGCATTGTGGCAATTTTTCTGTACCTTCCCGGAGGACGAAAACATGGCACAGTGCCGTATCTGCAAGCAGAAAGTAAGGCGTGGGCAGGGCAGCAATGTAGGAACTACCGCTCTACGTAAACACATGGAGCGGCATCACAAGGCCATGTGGGACAATCGACATGCCCCACCATTATCATGTACATCTAATGAAGACCCCTCTGCCGCTGCTGCTCCGAGTCCCTGTCATCTAAGTAGCAGCCAGGCCTTATCCACCATGTCGTTGTCATCATCATCATCACTGTCATCTAGTGCTCCTCCTACGTCCCATCAGTTATCCATTACGGAATCGTTGTCCAATAAGCAACAATATATACCCAGTCATCCACTTGTCGTGTGGCTTAATTCACACCTGGCTAAGTTGTTGGTGGTGCAGTCGCTGCCATACCACCTGGTCGACTCCACCGGCTTCAAGCAATTGATGGCGTGCGCTCAGCCTAGGTGGTGAATACCTAGCCGACATTACTTCTCCAAAACAGCTGTCCCTGCCTTGCACAAGCATGTGGAGGAAAAGGTGTGCCAGTCCTTCCAATTATCTGTGTGCAGCAGGGTACATGCCACCGTCGACACGTGGAGCAGCAACTATGCACAGGGACAGTACATGTCTTTCACGGCCCACTGGGTCAATATTTTGCAGTCCGATGCACCACCGCAGCAATGCCAGGCATTACCACCTCCACGCTTGTATCTTTCTGGTTCAACTCCGGACACCAGGCGCCTACCATCCTCCTCCTCCTACTCCTCCTCCTTGCCTTCCTCCTTGGAGGTCTTCCCGTCCCCGACAGGACACAGCGTATCTTCCACTCCTCCTCCCTCCTCTTTTCATAGGTGCAAGGTGAAGCGCCACAACGCTGTCTTACACCTGCTGAGCCTGGGCGAGAAAAGCCACACAGGGCAGGAGCTGCTGCTGTGCATCAAGGAGGAAATCGCACGCTGGCTGTCTCCTCTGAAACTCACAATGGGCAATGTTGTCTCTGATAACGGCAAGAACGTTGTGGCTGCACTGCGTCTAGGTCACCTGACACACGCTCCTTGCATGGCACATGTGATCAATCTGGTCATAACACGCTTCTTAAAGTCATATGTTGGTTTGAAGGGTGTGCTGGCCATGTCCAGGAGGGTTTGCGTTCGCTTTAGATGTTCGTATGCATTTAAGCACGCCCTCCTGGACTTGCAGCGTCAAAACAATCTCCCAGAACACAGCCTGATTTGCGACGTTCCAACACGCTGGAATTCCACCCTGCACATGTTGGACCGTCTGTACGAACAGCGGAAAGCCGTGAATGATTTCCTGATGCAGCAGACGGACAGCGTTTGGAGCCAGTGTAATTTCGAGCTCAGGCACTGGCAGCTGGTTAGAGACGCATGTCGCGTTTTGAGGCCCTTTGAAGAGGCCACACGATTTGTGAGCCGCGACGCTAGCGGAATGAACGATGTTATGCCGCTGATATTCATTATGGAGCAAACGCTCACAGCGATGATTCAGCAAAGGATGGAGGAAGGATCACATCTGGCTATGGATGTTGAGGAGGAGGAGGAGGAGGATGAGGATGAGGAAACAGGACCTGAAGAGGAGCTGGATTTGGAGATGGAATCACAGGAAGGGATAGGGGACGAGGCAGCCGCACAACATGACAGTGATGGTGGTGATGACGAGTCTGACGACGACCTTGATGATGGACAACCATGGCAGTATGGGGCGGAGATGGAACCAACCGGGCCCTCTGAAACGCTGGCCAGGATGGCGAGCTGTATGCTTCGTTACTTGTGCGCTGACTGTCGTATTGTTAGCATGAAGCAAAGAGATGAATACTGGATAGGCACACTTTTAGACCCTTGTTATAATCCAGAATGGGGGAGTCTTTTGCACCTTCCGAGAGGGAGGCAAAATTGGCTTATTATCGAGAGAAGCTATGCAGCCAGCTTGTCACGGCTTTCAAACGGCAAACACCTGCTGCAAGCATGTCTGACCGGGGGGCCACTCTCCGCTCCCCACTGTCTCATCGTTCCACCGCCTCTGGCAGAGCTACCTCTGCAATAGGCGGCAGCCGCGGCAGCAGCGGCAGCAGCAGTAGCAGTAGCAGCCAATTCAGTTTGGAAAATATGATGACAACATTTTTACATCCAATACCCCGACCTGACACACATCGTAGTCACCAAAGGGATGTTCACCATCACCAGGTGCAGCACCTAAACAACCAGGTTCACTTGTACCTGGACTGTGCCCTTTCTCCGTCAGAAATGCTGATCCCAGACCCCATGGACTTCTGGGTCAGCAGATTGGATCATTGGCAAGAACTGGCCCAGTTTGCCATGGGTGTACTGTCTTGTCCACACTCCAGTGTAGCGTCAGAGAGGGTATTCAGCGCGGCAGGGGGCTTCGTCACCCCTAAGCGAACATGACTTGGATAAGTAGAGTCGAGTGCTCCATAAAACTTCCTTACTCTTTTAGGGATAAACACACCACACCAGATTGGATTTTAATGGCCACAGCAGCTGTTTATTAATACAAATTTTATGAAAATAAAATTTTTATAACCAAACATTAAATAACCCAGAATTCCCCAAAATTGGAATTCTTCCGAAATACACATAACAGACCCTTAACAGGGTCAATATAAATAACATCAATAACATGACGAGGGGAAGCCCTTGAGGTTACCGCCACTTAGAAAAATAGCCATCTGCCACCACCACTTGCTTTTACCTCCAGCCGTAACTCGGCTCGAAGGCACCGCTCTCTCCTGCAGATGGCTTTGCCCATAAAGCGCTTCAAAGGGGTAACACCCTAAGAAGCCTTCCACATATTTTGGGGGACGCATACCCCTGATGCGACCCCCCCACCAGTTTTACTGACCAACCTCAAGGACTCCCCCCCGCCACTGCGACATGTGCCTTGACCACCTCAAGCCCATGAGCTCCTCCACACCAACACATCTCTTTCAATCCCGTCTGCCAGGGCCAAACTCCACAAATCCATCCCCACCTCATTCAAATGCACCCCATCCTGCCTCCAGTAACACCCCACACCCGATTCCAGGTCCCTGTGCCTGACCACCACACCTCCATTTTTTGCCACAAATGCCGACACCGCCCTATTGACCTTTATCCTGGCTTTATTCAGCCTCTCCACGGATCGGGCCAAACGCCAGGTCCTTCTGGGCACAATATCCGACCAAACTATAAGAATCCTCGGGTGTAATGCCCATAAGCACAACAAATCGTGCTTAATGTCCCTAACTAAATCCCGAAAAGGGCGAACACCTAAATCGTTCCCCCCAACATGCAACACTAATATCTCAGGAACCCTATCTAGCTGTGTGTACACCTGAAATTCCTGCAACACCCTAGACCAAACCATCCCTCGAAAACCTAACCAATGCAGCACAGCATCATCCCGCGGAATCCTCAGTTGGCGTCCATCCGGGCGAACGTCCGCCCTCAGTGCGCCCCAATAAACAAAGGAATGCCCCAAGATCCAAACCAGACACGGGCGTGAACCTGTAAAAGAAAACACATACCACTTACCACCACCTATCACACTTCATCAACCCAGGCAGAACATACCCAAGCCATCTTCTAACAGACTTACAGCAATTGAGGCCGAACGTAAGAGCGGAAACGGTTAGACTCCCATCTCCCAATGCGCCTAACCCCCGCCTCATCCAACTCCCATCTCACCTCTTCAGTCGCTGCGCCAATGCGAAAAGAATGGGAAGAGTAATCCGTCGCCCGTATCCCACTTGCCAGTAGACAGCGCTTGAACACCGCCCCAAACTGAAACCTAGATAAAAAAGACCCATCCTCATGTCTCAATAAGGGAACCCCCGGTACCCCCACCCGTATCCCCAAGGCAGAAATGCAAAGTACCGGACACATCACCGAACCCTCAGTTGCAAACAAGACCACCCGCCTTCCCCTGCCTGTCTGGTCAGTTTTAGACCTGCGCAGCACGATCTCCGCAAAAAGCTCCACATCATCCTGACAAATGCCTCCCGCACGCGACACGCTCGGCGACACAAATTCACCCACTCTGAAAGCCCCAAAAAAAGCTAACGAAAAAGCTAAGCGAAACAATCGAGCCTCGAAACCCGAAGTACACACCCCCTCCACCGCCGTACCCAACAAACAAAGAATCCGGAACGAAACTGGCCGCCGCCTGTCAACCGACGCTCTCCCCCTTCGCAACCCTTTTAACGCTTGCACCGCTAGAAATTCTTTTGTCACATCCGAGAACCCATTCAACTTCAGACCGAACGCCACTGCAGACACAAACTTGTTCACTTTAGCCACTGACACACCTGAGTCATACGCGTCCCCCAGCCAATACAACAAAGCCACCAATCTGTCCCAGTCAGACCGGACGTCACCTAGTGCCCCCAACCAACGCTCCCATTGAGCCCAGCCAGCCCGATATGCTGCCCACGTAGAACTCGTCAAAGATCGCTCAATCAATGTTTCGGCTGCAGAGAGACCAAATCCCACAGATGATCCGGGCACACCTTGCCGATCCGATCTGCTGCCGGCGCCAGCTGGCGAAAACGATCCCACTGCGAGCGAGAAAGGGCATCAGCAACACAATTGTCCACCCCCGGCACATGCACCGCCACCACCCAAGCATTCAATGATAAACAAACGAACACAAAATGCCGCAACAGTTGAACCACCGGAGGAGACGACGCCGAGATATTATTGATAGCCAAAACAACCCCCATATTATCACAGTTGAAACGGATGTTCTTGTCCCTGAGCCTATCCCCCCAAATGGTCACAGCGACCACGATGGGAAATAGCTTTTTGTCAGACCGTGCTCCACCCAGCTATCAGGCCACCCCCTAGCACACCACTGTCCTCCACAATAGGCCCCAAAGCCGCCCCCTCCCGCGGCGTCCGTAAACAAATCCAAGTCCACGGAATCCAGAGCCCCAGCCATCCAAAGAGACCGACCGTTGTATTGCCCCAAAAACCGATGCCATACTAACAAATAAGCCCGATGTTCACCGCTCAACCTCACAAAATGATGTGGGGCCACCACCCCCGCAGTTGCCGCCGCCAAACGCCTACTAAAAACCCTGCCCATGGGCAATATCCGGCACACGAAATTCAACTTCCCCAAAACCGACTGCAAACTGCGTAACGTAACCTTCTTAAGCCGAGACAACGCCTGAACCTCCGCCCGCAGAGCCGTCAATTTGTCCTCCGGGAGCCTACATTCCATCAACACCAAGTCAATTTCAATGCCCAAAAAACGAATAACCGTGACCGGCCCCTCTGTTTTTTCCGGAGCCAAAGGGACACCAAACTCTCGCATCACGCCCTGCAAAGCATACAAAACATTAGCGCACACACCAGAATCACCCGGGCCAACACACAGAAAATCATCCAGGTAATGAATGACAGATCGTACACCTGCAACTTCCCGAACTACCCACTCTAAAAACGAACTGAAAGCCTCAAAATAGGCGCAAGATAGGGAGCAACCCATAGGCAGACAACGATCCACAAAAAATTCCCCTTCCCAAAAACAGCCCAACAACCTTTGACTCTTGGCATGAACCGGCAATAGCCGAAACGCTGCCTCAATGTCTGTTTTAGCTAACAAGGCACCTTCCCCCGCCTCCCGAACCAAAAGTACCGCCTTATCAAACGACGCATACACATCTGAACACAACTCCGGATCAATCCCATCGTTCACTGAAGCCCCCCGGGGAAAAGAAAGATGATGTATTAAGCGAAACTTGTTCGGCTCACGCTTAGCCACCACACCCAACGGGGAAACAACAAGATCCAGTACCGGGAGTTCTACAAAAGGTCCCGCCATGCGGCCCAAAATCACTTCTTTACGCAGCTTATCCGACACCACCCTAGAGTGTTGATAAGCAGACCGAAGATTGCGACGAGTGACCGGAACAACATAAGGAGGGGGAGGAATCACAAAACCCACACTAAAACCGTCTGCAAGCAACTGCGCCCCAGCCCTATCCGGATACCTACTTAGAAAGGGGGCCAGCTTTTCCAACTTCACCGGCATCACCCCCTTGACCAGCTGTACCCCCTGTTCCACTTCCCTTTTTTCCTTTTCGCATACATTTTGACGCGCCACGGGACGACCCGCTGCAATGGGAACACACGTGTTTAAACTTGCATGTTGCCCCAAATTTACATTGGCCGTCGTTGAACTGCCAGCAAAAACCGAGCTTAGAACCAGCCCCTTGACCGGACTGACCGACCTGCCCTGCAGACCCCCCGCTCCCTGGAAAGGATTGTCCCGTCTTAACTGGAGCCGTCACCCTTAACCACAAACGCAATGTCTTTTTGATCCCATCTAATGCTGGGCCGCACCGCCTTCCTCTGCCGGAATTGCTCATCATACCGCAGCCAAGCCACCCCGCCGTACACCCGATGCGCCTCACCGATGGCATCCATATAGCAAAAAAGAGCAGGACAATGCTCCGTAGCCTTCTCCCCCACAACGCTAGCCAATATCGCAAAAGCCTGCAACCAATTCACAAACGTTTGCGGAATGAGCCTATATCGCCGCCGTTCCTCCTCCTCTTTCTTACTCTCATCCCTTTTTCCTTTATCCAAATTAAATTTTGCCAAAGGAAGAAGAGAAAAAATCTCCACATATTCATCCTTCCATATACGCTCGAGGCACCTCCTGTTTCAAATGCGCCCCCAACGGGCCCTCAAAGCATACATAAACCTCCCCCCTTGCCCTATCATCCAACCGCACCCTGTCACCCTCTTGCGACCCATCCGTTTGCACCGACACCGCCACAGCCCCCCCTGAACTACCTACAGGCACCCTGTCTTGAGGCTGTCCGATAACCGCCGGCGCCGCCACCCCCCCCAAACCGCGACCGGAGCCACTCCCGCCGCCCCCGGGGCCCGCGACCCGTACAATTTATTTACCAGCTCGCGCAAGCAACCCACTAGATCCCTGAAACTACTACCACTTACCCCGGCCGACCCGCCGACATCCCTATTGCCCGACGCACCCCCCGCCATGTAAGTATTAGCAAAAGAGACAGAAGAGAAACACCCACCTGGCTGCTCAGGCGCTGTGATCCCGCCAGCCGGACGAACTTGAACACGCTGAAGCTCCTCCACCGCTCCTTCTTCAAACGCAACCACCGTCTGCGACCGCTGCCCACATCCACAATTTGAGCACGGAGATCCTTGCACAGATTGTCACGAAGGGCCGTCTTCCCTCTAGGCCCTGTTGCTGAAAGGGCCAGCTGCCTGCTGCCCGGTCCACGGTATCCAAACTTCGGACTGCACGCCACGGCCCACCGGACTCACCGTCCCCCTTGTAGAAGACCCAGCAACAGCCAGCCCCCTGATTGGCGCATCACCAGGCGGGGCTGCCGACATCCCAGGTACCTGCAATACGCCAGACGGCGGGGGGTATTTGGGAAGCCAGGAGCCAACCCCCCCTTACCGCCAAGCACCGCCGCGGCTGGGGATTTCTGCCAGACCGGGTCCTTTAGGGGATGCAGCTCTCCCTGGAGACCGGCCTGCAGTGACCCTGGAGGGGCTTCCCCTGCGGCGCCGTGCCCGCCGGATTTCCTCAGGGCTTAATCTAGCTGGAGGGCGGGCATGCCGTGACCTGTGAGCAGGCACGGCATCAGACTGACCAGACTCAGGGATAATCCCCCCACTAGCCGGGGGGCTGAACAGCAGAGGGCTGCCCAGTGCTAACTCTATCACAGCAGGGGATGACATTGCAGGGGACGACAGTGCAGAAGCCACCCCTCCCCTCTCCCCGGACACCGCGCTATGTGAGCGCCGGAGCCCAGATGTCGGCGGCACAGCCATCCCTAATAGGCTCATCACTGCCTCTTCAAACCACCCTGCCTCCTGACCATCAGCCGCCACCCGGAGCCGCTCCACGAGTCCCTCAAAGGAAGACATCAGCCAGGTAAGATTGCAGCCGACTTCTGCTGCTGTTGCTTCCTACGCTGTCTGTCTCGATCTGAGGAAAACAGCTGGAAGCCGCGCTACTCACTCCCCCCTCCCCTCCCAGTCACTCCTCTTCCCTCCCCTAACAACCGTTTACTACCACCTATTAACTCCTTCCTGACACTCCCTCCTATCCCGTCATGGCGGCCTCCCTTTAGTCTTTCAGGGCGACAGTGCGGCCGCTCCTAGATTGTCCGCCAACAGCTTGGAAAATCTCACGTTTCTGAAAATGAATCAAGCGTGGATGGGTGAGGATTTTAAAACCCCTGTGCCTGATGCCACTGATTAGATCTGACATTGCTGCTGCTGCCGCTGCCGCCTATTACTGCCGCCTGCTACTACGGGATTCTGTCCTGTCCACTCTTTTTTTAATGTTTCGCTGTTGGTGCTGCTACTACTTCTACCACCAATCCACCCCCAGTGCCGTCTGCTACAAGCAGGCCTGCCCCACCACAGGGCTTTGTCCTGTGACTGTTGTCCAGTCTCTTTTTTTAATGTGCTGCTACTACTACTACCACCCTTGCTGTCTGTGTTGGCTACCTCTACTTCCACCAATACACCTCCACTGCCGTCTGCTACAAGCAGGCCTGAGGCCTGCCCCACCACAGGGCTTTGTCCTCCTGTGACTGTCCAGTCTCTTTTTTTAATGTGCTGCTGCTACTACCAGTCTACCACCCTTGCTGTCTGTGTTGGCTACCTCTACTACCACCAATACACCTCCACTGCCGCCCGTCTGCTACAAGCAGGCCTGCCCCACCACAGGGCTTTGTCCTGTGACTGTTGTCCAGTGTCTTTTAATGTGCTGCTACTACTCACCCTTGCCAATAAAAAGGGTCAATTTTTGGAGGGCTTGTGAAAAGCCATTGCTTGTTGCTTTTACATTCATGTATGGAAGAACCCCGGCAGGCATCTGCCAATAAAAAGGGTCAAGTTTTGGAGGGCTTGTCAAAAGCCATTGCTTGTTGCTTTTACATTCATGTATGGAAGAACACCGGCAGGCATCTGCCAATAAAAAGGGTCAATTTTTGAAGGGCTTGTCAAAAGCCATTGCTTGTTGCTTTTACATCTATGTATGGAAGAACCCCGGCAGGCATCTGCCAATAAAAAGGGTCAATTTTTGGAGGGCTTGTCAAAAGCCATTGCTTGTTGCTTTTACATTCATGTATGGAAGAACCCCGGCAGGCATCTGCCAATAAAAAGGGTAAATTTTTGGAGGGCTTGTCAAAAGCCATTGCTTGTTGCTTTTACATCTATGTATGGAAGAACCCCGGCAGGCATCTGCCAATAAAAAGGGTCAATTTTTGGAGGGCTTGTCAAAAGCCATTGCTTTTTGCTTTTACATCTATGTATGGAAGAACCCCGGCAGGCATCTGCCAAAAAAAAGGGTACATTTTTGGAGGGCTTGTCAAAAGCCATTGCTTGTTGCTTTTACATCCATGTATGGAAGAACCCCGGCAGGCATCTGCCACTAAAAAGGGTCAATTTTTGGAGGGCTTGTCAAAAGTCATTGCTTGTTGCTTTTACATCTATGTATGGAAGAACCCCGGCAGGCATCTGCCAAAAAAAGGGTCAATTTTTGGAGGGCTTGTCAAAAGCCATTGCTTGTTGCTTTTACATCTATGTATGGAAGAACCCCGGCAGGCATCTGCCAAAAAAAGGGTCAATTTTTGGAGAGCTTGTCAAAAGCCATTGCTTGTTGCTTTTACATTCATGTATGGAAGAACCCCGGCAGGCATCTGGCAAAAAAAAGGGTCAATTTTTGGAGGGCTTGTCAAAAGCCATTGCTTGTTGCTTTTACATCTATGTATGGAAGAACCCCGGCAGGCATCTGCCAAAAAAAAGGGTCAATTTTTGGATGGCTTGTCAAAAGCCATTGCTTGTTGCTTTTACATCCATGTATGAAAGAACCCCGGCAGGCATCTGCCAATAAAAAGGGTAAATTTTTGGAGGGCTTGTCAAAAGCCATTGCTTTTTGCTTTTACATCTATGTATGGAAGAACCCCGGCAGGCATCTGCCAAAAAAAAGGATACATTTTTGGAGGGCTTGTCAAAAGCCATTGCTTGTTGCTTTTACATCCATGTATGGAAGAACCCCGGCAGGCATCTGCCACTAAAAAGGGTCAATTTTTGGAGGGCTTGTCAAAAGTCATTGCTTGTTGCTTTTACATCTATGTATGGAAGAACCCCGGCAGGCATCTGCCAAAAAAAGGGTCAATTTTTGGAGGGCTTGTCAAAAGCCATTGCTTGTTGCTTTTACATCTATGTATGGAACAACCCCGACAGGCATCTGCCAATAAAAAGGGTCAATTTTTGGAGGGCTTGTCAAAAGCCATTGCTTGTTGCTTTTACATCTATGTATGGAAGAACCCCGGCAGGCATCTGCCAAAAAAAGGGTCAATTTTTGGAGGGCTTGTCAAAAGCCATTGCTTGTTGCTTTTACATCCATGTATGGAAGAACCCCGGCAGGCATCTGCCAATAAAAAGGGTCAATTTTTGGAGGGCTTGTCAAAAGCCATTGCTTGTTGCTTTTACATCCATGTATGGAAGAACCCCGGCAGGCATCTGCCAATAAAAAGGGTCAATTTTTGGAGGGCTTGTCAAAAGCCATTGCTTGTTGCTTTTACATCCATGTATGGAAGGACCCCGGCAGGCATCTGCCAATAAAAAGGGTCAATTTTTGGAGGGCTTGTCAAAAGCCATTGCTTGTTGCTTTTACATTCATGTATGGAAGAACCCCGGCAGGCATCTGCCATTAAAAAGGGTCAATTTTTGGAGGGCTTGTCAAAAGCCATTGCTTGTTGCTTTTACATCCATGTATGGAAGAACCCCGGCAGGCATATGCCAATAAAAAGGGTCATTTTTTGGAGGGCTTGTCAAAAGCCATTGCTTGTTGCTTTTACATCCATGTATGGAAGAACCCCGGCAGGCATCTGCCAAAAAAAAGGGTCAATTTTTGGAGGGCTTGTCAAAAGCCATTGCTTGTTGCTTTTACATTCATGTATGGAAGAACCCCGGCAGGCATCTGCCAAAAAAAGGGTCAATTTTTGGAGGGCTTGTCAAAAGCCATTGCTTGTTGCTTTTACATCTATGTATGGAAGAACCCCGGCAGGCATCTGCCAATAAAAAGGGTCAATTTTTGGAGGGCTTGTCAAAAGCCATTGCTTGTTGCTTTTACATCTATGTATGGAAGAACCCCGGCAGGCATCTGCCAATAAAAAGGGTCAATTTTTGGAGGGCTTGTCAAAAGCCATTGCTTGTTGCTTTTACATCCATGTATGGAAGAACCCCGGCAGGCATCTGCCAATAAAAAGGGTCAATTTTTGGAGGGCTTGTCAAAAGCCATTGCTTGTTGCTTTTACATCCATGTATGGAAGAACCCCGGCAGGCATCTGCCAATAAAAAGGGTCAATTTTTGGAGGGCTTGTCAAAAGCCATTGCTTGTTGCTTTTACATCCATGTATGGAAGAACCCCGGCAGGCATCTGCCAATAAAAAGGGTCAATTTTTGGAGGGCTTGTCAAAAGCCATTGCTTGTTGCTTTTACATCCATGTATGGAAGAACCCCGGCAGGCATATGCCAAAAACAGGGTAAATTTTTGGAGGGCTTGTCAAAAGCCATTGCTAGTTGCTTTTACATTCATGTATGGAAGAACCCCGGCAGGCATCTGCCAATAAAAAGGGTACATTTTTGGAGGGCTTGTCAAAAGCCATTGCTTGTGGCTTTTACATTCATGTATGGAAGAACCCCGGCAGGCATCTGCCACTAAAAAGGGTACATTTTTGGAGGGCTTGTCAAAAGCCATTGCTTGTTGCTTTTACATCTATGTATGGAAGAACCCCGGCAGGCATCTACCAATAAAAAGGGTAAATTTTTGGAGGGCTTGTGAAAAGCCATTGCTTGTTGCTTTTACATCCATGTATGGAAGAACCCCGGCAGGCATCTGCCAATAAAAAGGGTCAATTTTTGGAGGGCTTGTCAAAAGCCATTGCTTGTTGCTTTTACATCTATGTATGGAAGAACCCCGGCAGGCATCTGCCAATAAAAAGGGTCAATTTTTGGAGGGCTTGTCAAAAGCCATTGCTTTTTGCTTTTACATCTATGTATGGAAGAACCCCGGCAGGCATCTGCCAAAAAAAAGGATACATTTTTGGAGGGCTTGTCAAAAGCCATTGCTTGTTGCTTTTACATCCATGTATGGAAGAACCCCGGCAGGCATCTGCCACTAAAAAGGGTCAATTTTTGGAGGGCTTGTCAAAAGTCATTGCTTGTTGCTTTTACATCTATGTATGGAAGAACCCCGGCAGGCATCTGCCAAAAAAAGGGTCAATTTTTGGAGGGCTTGTCAAAAGCCATTGCTTGTTGCTTTTACATCTATGTATGGAACAACCCCGACAGGCATCTGCCAATAAAAAGGGTCAATTTTTGGAGGGCTTGTCAAAAGCCATTGCTTGTTGCTTTTACATCTATGTATGGAAGAACCCCGGCAGGCATCTGCCAAAAAAAGGGTCAATTTTTGGAGGGCTTGTCAAAAGCCATTGCTTGTTGCTTTTACATCTATGTATGGAAGAACCCCGGCAGGCATCTGCCAATAAAAAGGGTCAATTTTTGGAGGGCTTGTCAAAAGCCATTGCTTGTTGCTTTTACATCCATGTATGGAAGAACCCCGGCAGGCATCTGCCAATAAAAAGGGTCAATTTTTGGAGGGCTTGTCAAAAGCCATTGCTTGTTGCTTTTACATCCATGTATGGAAGAACCCCGGCAGGCATCTGCCAATAAAAAGGGTCAATTTTTGGAGGGCTTGTCAAAAGCCATTGCTTGTTGCTTTTACATCCATGTATGGAAGAACCCCGGCAGGCATCTGCCAATAAAAAGGGTCAATTTTTGGAGGGCTTGTCAAAAGCCATTGCTTGTTGCTTTTACATTCATGTATGGAAGAACCCCGGCAGGCATCTGCCATTAAAAAGGGTCAATTTTTGGAGGGCTTGTCAAAAGCCATTGCTTGTTGCTTTTACATCCATGTATGGAAGAACCCCGGCAGGCATATGCCAATAAAAAGGGTCAATTTTTGGAGGGCTTGTCAAAAGCCATTGCTTGTTGCTTTTACATCCATGTATGGAAGAACCCCGGCAGGCATCTGCCAATAAAAAGGGTCAATTTTTGGAGGGCTTGTCAAAAGCCATTGCTTGTTGCTTTTACATCCATGTATGGAAGAACCCCGGCAGGCATCTGCCAAAAACAGGGTAAATTTTTGGAGGGCTTGTCAAAAGCCATTGCTAGTTGCTTTTACATTCATGTATGGAAGAACCCCGGCAGGCATCTGCCAATAAAAAGGGTACATTTTTGGAGGGCTTGTCAAAAGCCATTGCTTGTGGCTTTTACATTCATGTATGGAAGAACCCCGGCAGGCATCTGCCACTAAAAAGGGTACATTTTTGGAGGGCTTGTCAAAAGCCATTGCTTGTTGCTTTTACATCTATGTATGGAAGAACCCCGGCAGGCATCTACCAATAAAAAGGGTAAATTTTTGGAGGGCTTGTGAAAAGCCATTGCTTGTTGCTTTTACATCCATGTATGGAAGAACCCCGGCAGGCATCTGCCAATAAAAAGGGTAAATTTTTGGAGGGCTTGTCAAAAGCCATTGCTTGTTGCTTTTACATCTATGTATGGAAGAACCCCGGCAGGCATCTGCCAATAAAAAGGGTCAATTTTTGGAGGGCTTGTCAAAAGCCATTGCTTGTTGCTTTTACATCTATGTATGGAAGAACCCCGGCAGGCATCTGCCAAAAAAAGGGTCAATTTTTGGGGGGCTTGTCAAAAGCCATTGCTTGTTGCTTTTACATCCATGTATGGAAGAACCCCGGCAGGCATCTGCCAATAAAAAGGGTCAATTTTTGGAGGGCTTGTCAAAAGCCATTGCTTGTTGCTTTTACATCCATGTATGGAAGAACCCCGGCAGGCATCTGCCAATAAAAAGGGTCAATTTTTGGAGGGCTTGTCAAAAGCCATTGCTTGTTGCTTTTACATCCATGTATGGAAGAACCCCGGCAGGCATCTGCCAATAAAAAGGGTCAATTTTTGGAGGGCTTGTCAAAAGCCATTGCTTGTTGCTTTTACATTCATGTATGGAAGAACCCCGGCAGGCATCTGCCATTAAAAAGGGTCAAATTTTGGAGGGCTTGTCAAAAGCCATTGCTTGTTGCTTTTACATCCATGTATGGAAGAACCCCGGCAGGCATATGCCAATAAAAAGGGTCAATTTTTGGAGGGCTTGTCAAAAGCCATTGCTTGTTGCTTTTACATCCATGTATGGAAGAACCCCGGCAGGCATCTGCCAATAAAAAGGGTCAATTTTTGGAGGGCTTGTCAAAAGCCATTGCTTGTTGCTTTTACATCCATGTATGGAAGAACCCCGGCAGGCATCTGCCAAAAACAGGGTAAATTTTTGGAGGGCTTGTCAAAAGCCATTGCTAGTTGCTTTTACATTCATGTATGGAAGAACCCCGGCAGGCATCTGCCAATAAAAAGGGTCAATTTTTGGAGGGCTTGTCAAAAGCCATTGCTTGTTGCTTTTACATCTATGTATGGAAGAACCCCGGCAGGCATCTGCCAAAAAAAGGGTCAATTTTTGGGGGGCTTGTCAAAAGCCATTGCTTGTTGCTTTTAGGGGAGATTCACACGAACGTTGCGTTTTTGCGCGCGCAAACAACGCAGCGTTTTGCGAGCGCAAAAACCATTTGACAGCTGCGTGTGTCATGCGTGTCTGATGCGCGGCTGCGTGATTTTCGCGCAGCCGGCATCATAGAGATGAGGCTTGTCAACGCCCGTCACTGTCCAAGGTGCTGAAAGAGCTAAATCTTTCAGCACCCTCGACAGTGAATGCCGAACACAACAGCGAAAAACCTGTAAAAAAAAAAGATAAAGTTCCTACTTACCGAGAACTTCCCGGCCGTTGCCTTGGTGACGCGTCCTTGGTGACGCGTCCTTGGTGACGCGCCTCTCTTGACATCGGGCCCCACCTCCCTGGATGACGCAGCAGTCCAAGTGACCGCTGCAGCCTGTGATTGGCTGCAGCCTGTGCTTGGCCTGTGATTGGCTGGAGCTGTCACTTGAACTGAAGTGTCATCCCGGGAGGTCGGACTGCAGGAAGGAGACAGGAGTAATCGGTAAGTTAGAACTTCGGTTTTTTTTTTACAGGTTAATGTATTTTGGGATCGCTAGTCACTGTCCATGGTGCTGAAACAGTTTAACTCTTTCAGCACCATGGACAGTGACTATCTCCTGACGTCGCGTACCGATAATTTTTTTGCCGGGATCGGCCAAAACGAGTTTGGCCGAACCCGGTGAAGTTCGGTACGCTTGTCCGGCTTCGCTCATCGCAAAGACACTCCGTTTGGATGTTCGGAAACAGAAAAGCACGTGGTGCTTTTCGGTTTTCATTCATCCTTTTCACTGCTGTTGCGCGAATCACGCTCGTCCCACGGAAGTGCTTCCGTGTGGTGCGCGTGATTTTCACGCACCCATTGACTTCAATGGGTGCGTGATGCGCGAAATACGCAGAGTTATTGAACCTGTCGCGCTTTTTGCGCAGCAGACAAACGCTGCGCAAAAAGCACGGACTGTCTGTACTGCCCCATAGACTTGTATTGGTCCATGCGTGCCGCGTGAAAACCACGCGGCCCGCACGGACCGAATACACGCTCGTGTGAATCCCCCCTTACATCCATGTATGGAAGAACCCCGGCAGGCATCTGCCAATAAAAAGGGTCAATTTTTGGAAGGCTTGTCAAAAGCCATTGCTTGTTGCTTTTACATCCATGTATGGAAGAACCCCGGCAGGCATCTGCCAATAAAAAGGGTCAATTTTTGGAGGGCTTGTCAAAAGCCATTGCTTGTTGCTTTTACATTCATGTATGGAAGAACCCCGGCAGGCATCTGCCATTAAAAAGGGTCAAATTTTGGAGGGCTTGTCAAAAGCCATTGCTTGTTGCTTTTACATCCATGTATGGAAGAACCCCGGCAGGCATATGCCAATAAAAAGGGTCAATTTTTGGAGGGCTTGTCAAAAGCCATTGCTTGTTGCTTTTACATCCATGTATGGAAGAACCCCGGCAGGCATCTGCCAATAAAAAGGGTAAATTTTTGGAGGGCTTGTCAAAAGCCATTGCTTGTTGCTTTTACATCCATGTATGGAAGAACCCCGGCACACATCTGCCAAAAAAAGGGTCAATTTTTGGAAGGCTTGTCAAAAGCCATTGCTTGTTGCTTTTACATCTATGTATGGAAGAACCCCGGCAGGCATCTGCCAAAAAAAAGGGTCAATTTTTGGAGGGCTTGTCAAAAGCCATTGCTTGTTGCTTTTACATTACATCCATGTATGGAAGAACCCCGGCAGGCATCTGCCAAAAAAAAGGGTAAATTTTTGGAGGGCTTGTCAAAAGCCATTGCTTGTTGCTTTTACCTCCATGTATGGAAGAACCCCGGCAGGCATCTACCAATAAAAAGGGTAAATTTTTGGAGGGCTTGTCAAAAGCCATTGCTTTTTGCTTTTACATCCATGTATGGAAGAACCCCGGCAGGCATCTGCCAAAAAAAAGGGTCAATTTTTGGAGGGCTTGTCAAAAGCCATTGCTTGTTGCTTTTACCTCCATGTATGGAAGAACCCCGGCAGGCATCTACCAATAAAAAGGGTAAATTTTTGGAGGGCTTGTGAAAAGCCATTGCTTGTTGCTTTTACATCCATGTATGGAAGAACCCCGGCAGGCATCTGCCAATAAAAAGGGTCAATTTTTGGAGGGCTTGTCAAAAGCCATTGCTTGTTGCTTTTACATCCATGTATGGAAGAACCCCGGCAGGCATCTGCCAAAAAAAGGGTCAATTTTTGGAGGGCTTGTCAAAAGCCATTGCTTGTTGCTTTTACATCCATGTATGGAAGAACCCCGGCAGGCATCTGCCAATAAAAAGGGTCAATATTTGGAGGGCTTGTCAAAAGCCATTGCTTGTTGCTTTTACATCCATGTATGGAAGAACCCCGGCAGGCATCTGCCAATAAAAAGGGTCAATTTTTGGAGGGCTTGTCAAAAGCCATTGCTTGTTGCTTTTACATCCATGTATGGAAGAACCCCGGCAGGCATCTGCCAATAAAAAGGGTCAATTTTTGGAGGGCTTGTGAAAAGCCATTGCTTGTTGCTTTTACATCCATGTATGGAAGAACCCCGGCAGGCATCTGCCAAAAAAAAGGGTCAATTTTTGGAGGGCTTGTCAAAAGCCATTGCTTGTTGCTTTTACATCTATGTATGGAAGAACCCCGGCACACATCTGCCAAAAAAAGGGTCAATTTTTGGAGGGCTTGTCAAAAGCCATTGCTTGTTGCTTTTACATCTATGTATGGAAGAACCCCGGCAGGCATCTGCCAATAAAAAGGGTAAATTTTTGGAGTGCTTGTCAAAAGCCATTGCTAGTTGCTTTTACATTCATGTATGGAAGAACCCCGGCAGGCATCTGCCAATAAAAAGGGTCAATTTTTGGAGTGCTTGTCAAAAGCCATTGCTTTTTGCTTTTACATCCATGTATGGAAGAACCCCGGCAGGCATCTGCCACTAAAAAGGGTACATTTTTGGAGGGCTTGTCAAAAGCCATTGCTTGTTGCTTTTACATCCATGTATGGAAGAACCCCGGCAGGCATCTGCCAATTAAAAGGGTCAATTTTTGGAGGGCTTGTGAAAAGCCATTGCTTGTTGCTTTTACATCCATGTATGGAAGAACCCCGGCAGGCATCTGCCAAAAAAAAGGGTCAATTTTTGGAGGGCTTGTCAAAAGCCATTGCTTGTTGCTTTTACATCTATGTATGGAAGAACCCCGGCACACATCTGCCAAAAAAAGGGTCAATTTTTGGAGGGCTTGTCAAAAGCCATTGCTTGTTGCTTTTACATCTATGTATGGAAGAACCCCGGCAGGCATCTGCCAATAAAAAGGGTCAATTTTTGGAGGGCTTGTCAAAAGCCATTGCTAGTTGCTTTTACATTCATGTATGGAAGAACCCCGGCAGGCATCTGCCACTAAAAAGGGTACATTTTTGGAGGGCTTGTCAAAAGCCATTGCTTGTTGCTTTTACCTCTATGTATGGAAGAACCCCGGCAGGCATCTACCAATAAAAAGGGTAAATTTTTGGAGGGCTTGTGAAAAGCCATTGCTTGTTGCTTTTACATCCATGTATGGAAGAACCCCGGCAGGCATCTGCCAATAAAAAGGGTCAATTTTTGGAGGGCTTGTCAAAAGCCATTGCTTGTTGCTTTTACATCTATGTATGGAAGAACCCCGGCAGGCATCTGCCAAAAAAAGGGTCAATTTTTGGGGGGCTTGTCAAAAGCCATTGCTTGTTGCTTTTACATCTATGTATGGAAGAACCCCGGCAGGCATCTGCCAATAAAAAGGGTCAATTTTTGGAGGGCTTGTCAAAAGCCATTGCTTGTTGCTTTTACATCCATGTATGGAAGAACCCCGGCAGGCATATGCCAATAAAAAGGGTCAAATTTTGGAGGGCTTGTCAAAAGCCATTGCTTGTTGCTTTTACATCTATGTATGGAAGAACCCCGGCAGGCATCTGCCAAAAACAGGGTCAATTTTTGGAGGGCTTGTCAAAAGCCATTGCTTGTTGCTTTTACATCTATGTATGGTAGAACCCCGGCAGGCATCTGCCAATAAAAAGGGTCAATTTTTGGAGGGCTTGTCAAAAGCCATTGCTTGTTGCTTTTACATCTATGTATGGAAGAACCCCGGCAGGCATCTGCCAATAAAAAGGGTACATTTTTGGAGGGCTTGTCAAAAGCCATTGCTTGTTGCTTTTACATTCATGTATGGAAGAACCCCGGCAGGCATCTACCAATAAAAAGGGTAAATTTTTGGAGGGCTTGTCAAAAGCCATTGCTTTTTGCTTTTACATCTATGTATGGAAGAACCCCGGCAGGCATCTGCCAATAAAAAGGGTCAATTTTTGGAGGGCTTGTCAAAAGCCATTGCTTGTTGCTTTTACCTCCATGTATGGAAGAACCCCGGCATGCATCTGCCAAAAAAAAGGGTAAATTTTTGGAGGGCTTGTCAAAAGCCATTGCTTGTTGCTTTTACCTCCATGTATGGAAGAACCCCGGCAGGCATCTACCAATAAAAAGGGTAAATTTTTGGAGGGCTTGTGAAAAGCCATTGCTTGTTGCTTTTACATCCATGTATGGAAGAACCCCGGCAGGCATCTGCCAAAAAAAGGGTCAATTTTTGGAGGGCTTGTCAAATGCCATTGCTTGTTGCTTTTACATCCATGTATGGAAGAACCCCGGCAGGCATCTGCCAATAAAAAGGGTCAATTTTTGGAGGGCTTGTCAAAAGCCATTGCTTGTTGCTTTTACATCTATGTATGGAAGAACCCCGGCAGGCATCTGCCAAAAACAGGGTCAATTTTTGGAGGGCTTGTCAAAAGCCATTGCTTGTTGCTTTTACATCCATGTATGGAAGAACCCCGGCAGGCATCTGCCAATAAAAAGGGTCAATTTTTGGAGGGCTTGTCAAAAGCCATTGCTTGTTGATTTTACATTCATGTATGGAAGAACCCCTGCAGGCATCTGCCATTAAAAAGGGTCAATTTTTGGAGGGCTTGTCAAAAGCCATTGCTTGTTGCTTTTACATCCATGTATGGAAGAACCCCGGCAGGCATCTGCCAAAAACAGGGTCAATTTTTGGAGGGCTTGTCAAAAGCCATTGCTTGTTGCTTTTACATCCATGTATGGAAGAACCCCGGCAGGCATCTGCCAATAAAAAGGGTACATTTTTGGAGGGCTTGTCAAAAGCCATTGCTAGTTGCTTTTACATTCATGTATGGAAGAACCCCGGCAGGCATCTGCCAATAAAAAGGGTACATTTTTGGAGGGCTTGTCAAAAGCCATTGCTTATGGCTTTTACATTCATGTATGGAAGAACCCCGGCACACATCTGCCAAAAAAAGGGTCAATTTTTGGAGGGCTTGTCAAAAGCCATTGCTTGTTGCTTTTACATCCATGTATGGAAGAACCCCGACAGGCATCTGCCAATAAAAAGGGTCAATTTTTGGAGGGCTTGTCAAAAGCCATTGCTTGTTGCTTTTACATCTATGTATGGAAGAACCCGACAGGCATCTGCCAATAAAAAGGGTACATTTTTGGAGGGCTTGTCAAAAGCCATTGCTTGTTGCTTTTACATCTATGTATGGAAGAACCCCGGCAGGCATCTGCCAATAAAAGGGTCAATTTTTGGAGGGCTTGTCAAAAGCCATTGCTTGTTGCTTTTACATTCATGTATGGAAGAACCCCGGCAGGCATCTGCCAAAAAAAAGGGTCAATTTTTGGAGGGCTTGTCAAAAGCCATTGCTTGTTGCTTTTACATTCATGTATGGAAGAACCCCGGCAGGCATCTGCCAAAAAAAAGGGTCAATTTTTGGAGGGCTTGTCAAAAGCCATTGCTTGTTGCTTTTACATCTATGTATGGAAGAACCCCGGCAGGCATCTGCCAAAAAAAAGGGTCAATTTTTGGATGGCTTGTCAAAAGCCATTGCTTGTTGCTTTTACATCCATGTATGGAAGAACCCCGGCAGGCATCTGCCAATAAAAAGGGTAAATTTTTGGAGGGCTTGTCAAAAGCCATTGCTTTTTGCTTTTACATCTATGTATGGAAGAACCCCGGCAGGCATCTGCCAATAAAAAGGGTCAATTTTTGGAGGGCTTGTCAAAAGCCATTACTTGTTGCTTTTACCTCCATGTATGGAAGAACCCCGGCAGGCATCTACCAATAAAAAGGGTAAATTTTAGGAGGGCTTGTGAAAAGCCATTGCTTGTTGCTTTTACATCCATGTATGGAAGAACCCCGGCAGGCATCTGCCAATAAAAAGGGTCAATTTTTGGAGGGCTTGTCAAAAGCCATTGCTTGTTGCTTTTACATCTATGTATGGAAGAACCCCGGCAGGCATCTGCCAAAAAAAGGGTCAATTTTTGGAGGGCTTGTCAAAAGCCATTGCTTGTTGCTTTTACATCCATGTATGGAAGAACCCCGGCAGGCATCTGCCAATAAAAAGGGTCAATTTTTGGAGGGCTTGTCAAAAGCCATTGCTTGTTGCTTTTACATCCATGTATGGAAGAACCCCGGCAGGCATCTGCCAATAAAAAGGGTCAATTTTTGGAGGGCTTGTCAAAAGCCATTGCTTGTTGCTTTTACATCCATGTATGGAAGAACCCCGGCAGGCATCTGCCAATAAAAAGGGTCAATTTTTGGAGGGCTTGTCAAAAGCCATTGCTTGTTGCTTTTACATTCATGTATGGAAGAACCCCCGGCAGGCATCTGCCAATAAAAAGGGTCAATTTTTGGAGGGCTTGTCAAAAGCCATTGCTTGTTGCTTTTACGTCCATGTATGGAAGAACCCCGGCAGGCATCTGCCATTAAAAAGGGTCAATTTTTGGAGGGCTTGTCAAAAGCCATTGCTTGTTGCTTTTACATCCATGTATGGAAGAACCCCGGCAGGCATATGCCAATAAAAAGGGTCAATTTTTGGAGGGCTTGTCAAAAGCCATTGCTTGTTGCTTTTACATCCATGTATGGAAGAACCCCGGCAGGCATATGCCAATAAAAAGGGTCAATTTTTGGAGGGCTTGTCAAAAGCCATTGCTTGTTGCTTTTACATCCATGTATGGAAGAACCCCGGCAGGCATCTGCCAAAAACAGGGTCAATTTTTGGAGGGCTTGTCAAAAGCCATTGCTTGTTGCTTTTACATCCATGTATGGAAGAACCCCGGCAGGCATCTGCCAATTAAAAGGGTCAATTTTTGGAGGGCTTGTCAAAAGCCATTGCTTGTTGCTTTTACATCCATGTATGGAAGAACCCCGACAGGCACCTGCCAATAAAAAGGGTCAATTTTTGGAGGGCTTGTCAAAAGCCATTGCTTGTTGCTTTTAAATCTATGTATGGAAGAACCCCGGCAGGCATCTGCCAAAAAAAAGGGTAAATTTTTGGAGGGCTTGTCAAAAGCCATTGCTTGTTGCTTTTACATTCATGTATGGAAGAACCCCGGCTGGCATCTGCCAAAAAAAAGGGTCAATTTTTGGAGGGCTTGTCAAAAGCTATTGCTTGTTGCTTTTACATCTATGTATGGAAGAACCCCGGCAGGCATCTGCCAAAAAAAAGGGTCAATTTTTGGATGGCTTGTCAAAAGCCATTGCTTGTTGCTTTTACATCCATGTATGGAAGAACCCCGGCAGGCATCTGCCAATAAAAAGGGTCAATTTTTGGAGGGCTTGTCAAAAGCCATTGCTTTTTGCTTTTACATCTATGTATGGAAGAACCCCGGCAGGCATCTGCCAAAAAAAAGGGTAAATTTTTGGAGGGCTTGTCAAAAGCCATTGCTTGTTGCTTTTACATCCATGTATGGAAGAACCCCGGCAGGCATCTGCCACTAAAAAGGGTCAATTTTTGGAGGGCTTGTCAAAAGTCATTGCTTGTTGCTTTTACATCTATGTATGGAAGAACCCCGGCAGGCATCTGCCAAATAAAGGGTCAATTTTTGGAGGGCTTGTCAAAAGCCATTGCTTGTTGCTTTTACATCTATGTATGGAAGAACCCCGACAGGCATCTGCCAATAAAAAGGGTCAATTTTTGGAGGGCTTGTCAAAAGCCATTGCTTGTTGCTTTTACATTCATGTATGGAAGAACCCCGGCAGGCATCTGCCAAAAAAAGGGTCAATTTGTGGAGGGCTTGTCAAAAGCCATTGCTTGTTGCTTTTACATCCATGTATGGAAGAACCCCGGCAGGCATCTGCCAAAAAAAAGGGTCAATTTTTGGAGGGCTTGTCAAAAGCCATTGCTTGTTGCTTTTACATTCATGTATGGAAGAACCCCGGCAGGCATCTGCCCAAAAAAGGGTCAATTTTTGGAGGGCATGTCAAAAGCCATTGCTTGTTGCTTTTACATTCATGTATGGAAGAACCCCGGCAGGCATCTGCCAAAAAAAAGGGTCAATTTTTGGAGGGCTTGTCAAAAGCCATTGCTTGTTGCTTTTACATCTATGTATGGAAGAACCCCGGCAGGCATCTGCCAAAAAAAAGGGTAAATTTTTGGATGGCTTGTCAAAAGCCATTGCTTGTTGCTTTTACATCCATGTATGGAAGAACCCCCGGCAGGCATCTGCCAATAAAAAGGGTCAATTTTTGGAGGGCTTGTCAAAAGCCATTGCTTTTTGCTTTTACATCTATGTATGGAAGAACCCCGGCAGGCATCTGCCAAAAAAAAGGGTAAATTTTTGGAGGGCTTGTCAAAAGCCATTGCTTGTTGCTTTTACATCCATGTATGGAAGAACCCCGGCAGGCATCTGCCACTAAAAAGGGTCAATTTTTGGAGGGCTTGTCAAAAGTCATTGCTTGTTGCTTTTACATCTATGTATGGAAGAACCCCGGCAGGCATCTGCCAATAAAAAGGGTCAATTTTTGGAGGGCTTGTCAAAAGCCATTGCTTGTTGCTTTTACATCCATGTATGGAAGAACCCCGACAGGAATCTGCCAATAAAAAGGGTCAATTTTTGGAGGGCTTGTCAAAAGCCATTGCTTGTTGCTTTTACATCTATGTATGGAAGAACCCCGGCAGGCATCTGCCAAAAAAAAGGGTCAATTTTTGGAGGGCTTGTCAAAAGCCATTGCTTGTTGCTTTTACATTCATGTATGGAAGAACCCCGGCAGGCATCTGCCACTAAAAAGGGTCCATTTTTGGAGGGCTTGTCAAAAGTCATTGCTTGTTGCTTTTACATCTATGTATGGAAGAACCCCGGCAGGCATCTGCCACTAAAAAGGGTCAATTTTTGGAGGGCTTGTGAAAAGCCATTGCTTGTTGCTTTTACATCTATGTATGGAAGAACCCCAGCAGGCATCTGCCACTAAAAAGGGTCCATTTTTGGAGGGCTTGTCAAAAGCCATTGCTTGTTGCTTTTACATCCATGTATGGAAGAACCCCGGCAGGCATCTGCCAATAAAAAGGGTCAATTTTTGGAGGGCTTGTCAAAAGCCATTGCTTGTTGCTTTTACATTCATGTATGGAAGAACCCCGGCAGGCATCTGCCAAAAAAAAGGGTCAATTTTTGGAGGGCTTGTCAAAAGTCATTGCTTGTTGCTTTTACATCTATGTATGGAAGAACCCCGGCAGGCATCTGCCAAAAACAAGGGTCAATTTTTGGAGGGCTTGTCAAAAGCCATTGCTTGTTGCTTTTACATCCATGTATGGAAGAACCCCGGCAGGCATCTGCCAATAAAAAGGGTAAATTTTTGGAGGGCTTGTCAAAAGCCATTGCTTGTTGATTTTACATTCATGTATGGAAGAACCCCGGCAGGCATCTGCAAAAAAAAAGGGTCAATTTTTGGAGGGCTTGTCAAAAGCCATTGCTTGTTGCTTTTAGATCCATGTATGGAAGAACCCCGGCAGGCATCTGCCACTAAAAAGGGTAAATTTTTGGAGAGCTTGTCAAAAGCCATTGCTTGTTGCTTTTACATTCATGTATGGTAGAACCCCGGCAGGCATCTGCCAAAAAAAGGGTTAATTTTTGGAGGGCTTGTCAAAAGCCATTGCTTGTTGCTTTTACATCCATGTATGGAAGAACCCCGGCAGGCATCTGCCAATAAAAAGGGTCAATTTTTGGAGGGCTTGTCAAAAGTCATTGCTTGTTGCTTTTACATCTATGTATGGAAGAACCCCGGCAGGCATCTGCCAAAAAAAAGGGTCAATTTTTGGAGGGCTTGTCAAAAGCCATTGCTTGTTGCTTTTACATCCATGTATGGAAGAACCCCGGCAGGCATCTGCCAATAAAAAGGGTCAATTTTTGGAGGGCTTGTCAAAAGCCATTGCTTGTTGCCTATACATCTATGTATGGAAGAACCCCGGCAGGCATCTGCCAAAAAAAGGGTCAATTTTTGGAGGGCTTGTCAAAAGCCATTGCTTGTTGCTTTTACATTCATGTATGGAAGAACCCCGGCAGGCATCTGCCAAAAAAAAGGGTCAATTTTTGGAGGGCTTGTCAAAAGTCATTGCTTGTTGCTTTTACATCTATGTATGGAAGAACCCCGGAAGGCATCTGCCAAAAAAAAGGGTCAATTTTTGGAGGGCTTGTCAAAAGCCATTGCTTGTTGCTTTTACATCCATGTATGGAAGAACCCCGGCAGGCATCTGCCAATAAAAAGGGTCAATTTTTGGAGGGCTTGTCAAAAGCCATTGCTTGTTGCTTTTACATCCATGTATGGAAGAACCCCGGCAGGTATCTTCCAATAAAAGGGGTAAATTTTTGGAGGTCTTGTCAAAAGCCATTGCTTGTTGCTTTTACATCCATGTATGGAAGAACCCCGGCAGGCATCTGCCAATAAAAAGGGTCAATTTTTGGAGGGCTTGTCAAAAGCCATTGCTTGTTGCTTTTACATCCATGTATGGAAGAACCCCGGCAGGCATCTGCCACTAAAAAGGGTCAATTTTTGGAGGGCTTGTGAAAAGCCATTGCTTGTTGCTTTTACATCTATGTATGGAAGAACCCCGGCAGGCAAAAAAAAGGGTCAATTTTTGGAGGGCTTGTCAAAAGCCATTGCTTGTTGCTTTTACATCCATGTATGGAAGAACCCCGGCAGGCATCTGCCAATAAAAAGGGACAATTTTTGGAGGGCTTGTCAAAAGCCATTGCTTGTTGCTTTTACATTCATGTATGGTAGAACCCCGGCAGGCATCTGCCAAAAAAAGGGTAGATTTTTGGAGGGCTTGTCAAAAGCCATTGCTTGTTGCTTTTACATCCATGTATGGAAGAACCCCGGCAGGCATCTGCCAATAAAAAGGGTCAATTTTTGGAGGGCTTGTCAAAAGCCATTGCTTGTTGCTTTTACATCCATGTATGGAAGAACCCCGGCAGGCATCTGCCAATAAAAAGGGTCAATTTTTGGAGGGCTTGTCAAAAGCCATTGCTTGTTGCTTTTACATCTATGTATGGAAGAACCCCGGCAGGCATCTGCCACTAAAAAGGGTCAATTTTTGGAGGGCTTGTCAAAAGCCATTGCTTGTTGCTTTTACATCCATGTATGGAAGAACCCCGGCAGGCATCTGCCAATAAAAAGGGTAAATTTTTGGAGGGCTTGACAAAAGCCATTGCTTGTTGCTTTTACATCTATGTATGGAAGAACCCCGGCAGGCATCTGCCAAAAAAAAGGGTCCATTTTTGGAGGGCTTGTCAAAAGCCATTGCTTGTTGCTTTTACATCCATGTATGGAAGAACCCCGGCAGGCATCTGCCAAAAAAAAGGGTCAATTTTTGGAGGGCTTGTCAAAAGCCATTGCTTGTTGCTTTTACATCCATGTATGGAAGAACCCCGACAGGCATCTGCCAAAAAAAGGGTAAATTTTTGGAGGGCTTGTCAAAAGCCATTGCTTGTTGCTTTTACATCCATGTATGGAAGAACCCCGGCAGGCATCTGCCAATAAAAAGGGTCAATTTTTGGAGGGCTTGTCAAAAGCCATTGCTTGTTGCTTTTACATCTATCTATGGAAGAACCCCGGCAGGCATCTGCCAATAAAAAGGGTCAATTTTTGGAGGGCTTGTCAAAAGCCATTGCTTGTTGCTTTTACATCTATGTATGGAAGAACCCCGGCAGGCATCTGCCACTAAAAAGGTTAAATTTTTGGAGGGCTTGTCAAAAGCCATTGCTTGTTGCTTTTACATCTATGTATGGAAGAACCCCGGCAGGCATCTGCCAAAAAAAGGGTCAATTTTTGGAGGGCTTGTCAAAAGCCATTGCTGGTTGCTTTTACATCCATGTATGGAAGAACCCCGGCAGGCATCTGCCAATAAAAGGGTCAATTTTTGGAGGGCTTGTCAAAAGCCATTGCTTGTTGCTTTTACATCTATGTATGGAAGAACCCCGGCAGGCATCTGCCAATAAAAAGGGTCAATTTTTGGAGGGCTTGTGAAAAGCCATTGCTTGTTGCTTTTACATTCATGTATGGAAGAACCCCGGCAGGTATCTGCCACTAAAAAGGGTACATTTTTTGGAGGGCTTGTCAAAAAGC